>NC_060138.1:571836512-572139542 GCF_021461385.2 Schistocerca piceifrons
GACAGACGTAGTTAATGGGAAGGGCGAAGGTTTGGAGCTTGAAGAGGAGACCGGAATGCCATACGCGGTCAGAGGCACGTTCGAGGTCCAGGGAGAAGAAGATTGCGGAGCGACGAGAATTAAGCTGT
Organism: Schistocerca piceifrons; assembly: GCF_021461385.2. Lineage (NCBI taxonomy): Eukaryota > Metazoa > Arthropoda > Insecta > Orthoptera > Acrididae > Schistocerca > Schistocerca piceifrons. The sequence continues at coordinate 571,836,641 of NC_060138.1, forward strand.
TCGGAAAGGAGATGAGTGAGGTGAAGGAGAAGGTCGTCGGAAGAGCAGGACGGCCGAAAGCCACACTGGGTAACGGGAAGGAGGCGGTGCTGGTGGAGATGCTGGTGGATGCGTCGGGTGAGGATAGATTCCAGGACCTTGCTGAAGACCGAGGTAAGGCTGATGGGACAGTAGGAGGAGACGGCGGATGGCGGTTTGCCAGGTTTAAGGAACATGAGGATATGGGAGGTTTTCCACAGGTCGGGGTGGTAACCGGTGGACAGGACTACATTGTAGAGCCTGGCCAGGGTGGAGAGAAAAGAGACAGGAGCTTCACGAAGGTGATGGTAGGTGACACGATCGTGACCAGGAGTGGTGTTGCGTTTTGTGCGGAGTGTAGCAATGAGATCCTGTGTAGTGATAGGGGTATTGAGTTCCGTGTGTGCAATGTGGTCCAAGTACTGGAAACCAGGAGTGAGGGGAGGGACAGAGGTGTCAGTTCGTTCGCGGATATCCGGGAAGAGGGAGTAATCAAAGTGGGGATCATTGGGGATGGAAAACACATTGGACAGGTAGGAGGCAAAGTGATTGGCCTTACTAAGGGCGTCAGGGAAGGGATGATTATCATGGAGAAGAGGATAACAGGGGGAGGGCTTAGTTCCGGTAAGGCGACAGAAGGCTGACCAGAACTTGGACGAGTTGATGGGTAGAATAGGATTGGAACGGGTGCATGTCTGTCGCCAGTCCCGGCGTTTCTTAGCCGCGAGCAAATTACGAATGTGTCGCTGGAGTTGCCGGTGGCGTCGTAGTGTGTCCGGGTCACACGTGTGGAGGAAGGCATGGTAGAGATGGCGGGATTCACGGAGGAGGAGGACGGCCTGTGGGGGTAAGGTAGGACGGTGGGGGTGGATGGTGACAGTAGGGACATGGGCCTCCACGGCCTCAGACAAGGTCTGCTGGAGAAAGGAGGCAGCATGGGTGACATCATCGGGGTGGTGGTAGGTGAAAGGGTGGCTATCGACCTGGGTGGAGAGGGTATCCCGGTAGGCATTCCAGTCGGCACGGAAATAGGGGAGGGTCATTACGAGGGTCGGGTCAGGGGCGACGTCCGTCTGAGACAGTGAGGAGGACTGGGAGATGGTCACTACCAATAGGCTCCAGGACATCCAACGTTATGCGACCAAGGAGAATGGGGGAGGAGAAAATAACATCGGGAGTGGAGTTGGATTCGGGACGGGTGTGCTGGGGGATGGGGACAAGGTCGCCTTGAAGGGTGGAGAGGAACCGATGCCACCGCCGTAACTGGGCAGCGGAACGACTACGGATGTTGAGGTCGGCGGCGATCACGTAGGAGGAGAAGGTACGGTCGACATGGGAGAGGAAGTCGAATGGAATAGGTGTCGCAGGTAACGGTAAGGCCGGGGAAGAAGAGACTAAGGATCAGGTGTTCGGTGGGGTCGGGAAAGAGAGGTTGGAGCCGAACGGGGATCTGGCGGTGGTGACCAATGGCAACTCCGCCATGCGCAAATGGGAGGGGATTATCGGAGTGGTGGAGGAGATAGGGCGAAGTGTGGATGGTTTGGTGGGGTTGGAGGAAGGTTTCATTAAGGAGGAAGGCATCCACACGGTGGGTGGCAAGGGTGTGCAGGAAGAGGTTCTTGTTGGCGGGTAGGGAGCGGATGTTGTTGAAAAGGATACGTTGCTGTCGCGCCATGACAGGGATTTAGACTAGGGTGTCAAGGCGGAAGAAGGTGAAATGGGCCTGGTTGTTGGAGTAGGTGGTGCACATTTTGAGGTGGAAAATGGAACGGGCGGCGAGGGATACCTGTTGGAGGGTGTGGGGGCGCTGAAAGGGATGGACATTCTGGAGGATGATGGTGAGGAACCGGATGATGTCCTCAGCGGTGGGCGGGGGGACGAAGGGAATTTCCAGGAGGGGTGGGGGCGTCCAGAGGACGGACAGGGATGGTGAGTTCAGGAGTGGTCGGAGGGGGTCGGGCTTTACACTTTTGGGAGTAGGTAGGATGGGGAAGATTGCAGGTATTACAGGAAGGAGGGGATTGGAGGTTAGGGCACTGCCTGATGAAGTGCACTTGCCTACAATGCGGGCAGGTGGGGGCCTCGCGGCACTCAGCTGTGGGGTGCGCATTATAGCGCAGACACCTCTGGCAGTGCAGGGATTGAGGAGGGGAACGGGAGGGGTCGACCTTGTAACGCTGGTTGAAGAGGAGGGCACCCTCCTTCAGGAGATGGTCAATGGAGGGGGGATCCTTGGAGAAAACCCGCATAAGGCGGGTGGGGCTGGCCGAGTTGAAAATGCGGCGGACCGCCCGCACCTCCAGCATGGGATGCGCCTTGAGCTCCGCCAACACCTCCGCCTCCGTGATCGACGGACTGAGCCGAGTGATCACGGCGGTGAGGGTCGGCGGGCGACGCGGGGGTTGGGGTTGGCGGGTAGGAGATGGGGAAGGAGCAGGGGTGAGGGAGGCGTTGGGGCCAAAAGGGGTGATGGGGAGGCGGGAGAGGATGTCAGTATGGAGGGCGGGGCTGGGGGAGGAGATGAGAACGGAATCCCGTCTGGGAGTGAGGAGAGAGATGGATGCACCAGGGAAGTGTTGGCAGAGGAGGAGGGAGAGATTCCGGGCCTCAAGAAGGGAAGGATCGGGATGGAAGAGGAGGTATTTGTAGAAAGAGGGGGGGAGGAGGAGGAGGAGGAGGAGGAGGAGGAGGAGGAGGAAGAAGCGGAGGGAGCAGGGCCAGGTGGGGAGACATCCATGGCACCCTGGGGGGGGGGGGGAAGGAGGACGGGGGGGGGCCTTTTTGGGGGCGGAGGAGATGGTGGGGCCACTAGGGTGCTTAACGGCGGCAGAAGGGCGGCTGGTGACATGAGGGACGGGAGCTATAGGGAGGTGGTGGGAAGGGACAGGTCCCGGCGTGGACGCAGCAGGCGGCGCCGGAGATGGTGACGGTGACGGCGACGATGACGGTGACGGTGACGGTGGCGGCGGCGGCGGCGGCGGTGATGGCGAAGGCGACGGGGAGAGTTGGGCATGGACAGTGGCCCGACGGGCCACCACCTGAGCCGGAGCTGCAGTGACAGGCTGGGGGAGTGGGGCGAAAGGATCAGATCGAGAGGAGCGGGAGGAAGAAGCTGGAGAGGGGGCGACAAAGAGCGAGGGCGAAGGGAGAGTGAGAAGAGGAGGGATGGAAGGAGGGGGGTGGGACTGGGCACACCATGTTATAGTGGTGGAGGCGGCGGAAGGGGAAGTATAAACCATGACGGTGGTGGTAGTGGTGGCGGTGGTGGTGGGGGCGGACATGACGACAGGGAGAAACAATAACGCACAGAACGAAAAGGAAAGGACACAAACTGGGGACAGACGAAGACGAAGACAAAGACGGATGAAGACGAAGACGGCCGAAGACCAGGATCAGGACGGTGACGGCGACGGCGACGGCGGGGGGCAGGAACGCCTCAGCTGCTGCTGCTGCTGCCGCTGCTGCTGCTGCCGCGGACGGGGCCGGGGCGGCGGCTGCTGCTGCTGCTGCTGCTGCTGCTGCTGGCTGGACCGCTGCTGCTGGCTGGACCGCCGCTGCTGCTGCTGCCGCAGGAGGACAGGCGGGCTGCTGCCGGCTGGACCGCTGCTGCAGACCGGGACCGGGACCGGGACCGCTGCTGCTGCTGCTGCTGCTGGCTGGACTGCTGGCTGGCTGGACTGCTGGCTGGCTGGACTGCTGGCTGGCACCTGCAATACCTAACGCTTCGATTAAACCGAATGGTCAATCGAAGGGCGGTATCCTACCGGATTACCGCCGAAGATGGCCCTGCCGAGCTCATAGCGCCCCTTAAATGCACGTGAACAGGCAACTTTTCCCCTTTCCCACCAGAGGGAGACACCAAAGCTGCGATTGCCACAGCGGCGCCACCGCCAGAAACGGAAGGCGACTGCTTTACACTACGCGCTGCAGCGCGCTCTTCAAAACAGCAATTTTTACCACGGCTCACGTTTGTTTATTGAATTTTTTTCTCATGGTAACCTCCACCTTGGCAGTCTGCTCCCATATATCCGAATATTTTGCCAATGGAGAGGTCACCATGACACTTCTTCAATGTGCGGTTTTTATTGCCTTCTGCATCCTCATGTTGATCGTTGCTGATTCTTCCGCCTTTAGGGGCAGTTTCCCACTCCTAGTACCCTGAGCCTCTGTCCGCTCCTCCGCCCTCTTTGACGAAGCCGTTGGCAGAATGAGAGGTGACATCTTATACCAGAAGGCTTAGGCCGCATAACTGCCAAGGATTATGTGACCATTTTAGCTAGTCAGGTCCATCTCATGTTACAATCATTGTTCCCCAGTGGTAATGAAGTGTTCCAAGACGGCTGGACCCCTATTCAGACGGCTTGCATAGTCAAGGACTGCATCTGTGAGCACGGGAATGCATTGTAGCTTCTCCCCCTGCCGTAACAGTTACCAGATCTTTATATTATTGATCCTTTTCTCGAGCGATCGTTGTCCATTCCCACCATCGTTATATGAGCTTGAGATTATTTTGCAGGATGAATGGTGTAAAAGTCTGTTGAAAACCATACAAGACCTAAATTTATCAATTCCGAAACGAATGACAAATGTTTTGAACACCCACGGATATTCTGCGTCGCAGTTGGCATATTAATGTGTTGTTAGTTCGGTGTTGCCATATTTTTGTCCATGCTCTGCATGTTCTAAACAATTCGCTTTCGAAAGTCTCACAGTCAATGCGCTGGATATGTGAATATCGTCCCCTGCGAAAAATCCACCAGCACAGCAGTAGATATGTAGGGGCAATATCATTTATAAAGGAGAAGACGGAATCATACTTACTTCTGAAACGTCCCCCTGAATATCTCTGTACATCGAGGCGTTAATAGTTTTCTCGAAAGCACCAGCTCCGTACCTCAGTTACATCATGACATCGCCCACACCATATTCCAGCCGCCAAGACACCGATCCATTTCTGAGATGTTCCTAGCGTTCTGCAGGTTTTGTTTCAGACCAATGTATGTCGAAAGTCACTTCGATCTGCCAACAAGATTTATTTCCTGCTGCAGCACCGAGTATTCTAGGCAACTGTATTGAAGGCATCGATGGATTTTTTTTTCGCCATAATGACCAGAATTGGGCCCTGTTGTGAAGGTTGTTGTTCTTAGACAATAACATGTCATGCATCGCGGATACGTCGCTAAAGGTCATAAAATTACTCTTTGTGTCACATTCAGAATTATTGTATTTGCCATATCTAACTGGCCATTTCCAAAGCAATTGACGATTTTACCTAAAAACAGTAACGTATTTTTTGAGGTATTAATTTTACAAACGTGTCAAAGGAGTACTGTAATATGCAGCTTCTTATACAGTTCATCCTATTCTTCACTCTTCTCTTTTTCATAGTTGCTTTCTGCGAGAAGTATTCAACGAAGTTTGTATAGAAGTCGTCACGTAGCGTACAGAATGACTAAAACTCACTGTCGAAGGACTAAAGTGTGACATTGCTAACCTATGAGTTACATGGGAAACCTCTGTTAAAAGTAGACTGATTATCATATGGCATGGTTGTAAAAGGAGTACGTCAAAGATCTTCACGACAGAGAACATGGCTAAAAAGCATTATAGACGACGTAGAGTTTGTTATGGAAGGTATTGACAAATCGGTAATGGAGTTATAGTTTCACAATGCACTAAACCGTTTTAGCTCAACGAAGATGATATGATGCTTTAGGAATTTTGAGAAAGCAGTAGATGATATAGGGGACAGGTTGTTCGATTAGGTAGCTATAAGGGATGAAACAGTCTTAATACAGCGTACTTCAAAAGTATCACTACGACACTCTCGGAAAACTTTGTTAAATGTGAAAACTGTCGGACGATTAATCTGACACGTCATGTCTCTAAATACAACTGGAGTAATATACAGATGAAAATGAAATTGAATAATTACGAGACGTACGGCAGTATTATTTCTTAAGTTGTAACTTATAAGAAGAGCCTTGTTCCCCTTTCGCTTAGCAACAAAAATAAAGTGAAACATCTCCATACACTTTGTGCTACAAGATGAAGCCTCTGCCAATTTGCGATAGACGAAGATAATTTTTCACGTGAGCAGGAATGAAAAATTTTCTTTCCAAAGTAATATCTATGCCTTAGCGTAAAAAATTAATGCCTATAAGAAAATAAAGGAGAAATCGAAAGACAACGTAAAACACAAATGATGTTAACACAAGCTGCACAGGCCAGTGCCTACGTTTGAAGCGAGAACGTAGCTAACGTAGTTAGCAGCAACCGGCGTAAATATTCCAGTGTTCCACACTTATTCAACTTTAGTTTGTATACGGAAGTTTCAGATTTCGCTGTTTGATGCGCTCAGCTGAGTTCATGTTCAGAGTCCGCAAGCTGCCCCTAACGAAGGCAATTATGAAATCTACGTGGAGAAGTGCTAGTGGACCAGAGATATTCTCTGCTCCATTATTTTTCTACGTAAACTACACTATTTTGGCAGAAGAGCTGAAACTGTGCACTTCCATGTATTAACGGGAGCAACTGTGTTACCTGTTCTCATTCTACAGAAAATATTAGACGTACAAATAAAGTTATGATTCATTACTGCTTCCCATTATCTGGTGTGGTGAGGGGGGGGGGCGAAAGTACCTCGTTACATTTCGAAAAACGAACTAGAAGGAAAGAAATAATTAGTACTTAAACTGTAAATGCAATGACAAACGAAAAACGCTAGGGAATTTCATTTCTCTAGCTAAATCAGATGATGGTACTGTTTCCTGACAGCGTGCCATTTAACCATTTAATATGTTGCAAATGAAGTTAAATATTTTACTTCATCATTCAATGGAAATTTTTTCATTATTGTAAATATCACGTTATTATGCTCATTGAATGTGGATAGGGGAGAAAGGGAAAGAACTACTGCTGTAAGCTGCATCCACACTTTATGCGAAATCAACGGCAACCAGTGAAAATGTGTGCTAGACTGGGATTCTAACCCAGAATTTCATGCTTAGTAGGGAGTTGCATTAACCACTCCACCTTCCGGACAAAGTATCTATCGCCACTGGACGGACTATCTAGGCACGCCTCCCAGCCCATCCAATTTCCATTTAGCGCCATCTATTTGCAGTCCCTGTCAATGTCCGTTATGCTCACTACTTTGAGATTCCCACAGGAGGACGCGTGCGTCCGCATTCAAGGTGTTGGATTCATTGCCAACCAAGGTGAATCAATTTTATGGAGGCAATGTATGTGTTCTTTCACACATGTTCGAGAAAAAGGCAGCACACATTCACGTCGCCTCGATGTAAAATGAATCCACCACATTCAGTGTCGATGCACAGTTACGTTAGACCTCCTGCGAAAAATCTCGAAATAGTAAGCGTGGATGGCATGGATGGGGACTGCAGATACAGTAGTGGGCGCTAGGCGGAAACGAGGGTCGGCTGGGAGGTGAGCCGAAATAGTCAGCGCAATTTCGATGAACACTGTATGTGGATGGTGCAGATATTAACGCCATTCCCTCGTAAGCAGGAGATCCTGGAGTCGAGTTCTGGTCACGCACACATAAATTCCTGATGCATAGTTCCTTCCCTTTTCCTTCTCTCCCCTCCGCCATCAGTTTACACGATATTTATCACAGCTGGGAATTTCGCGAGATGTATGTTCTTTCGGACATGACCGCACCACACGTTCATATAAAATCACGTTGTGTAACAATACTGCTAGAAATTTGTGTGAATTTTTACCTCGTATCTTCATGGAATGAATATCAACGTCACAAATTCCCAAATTACAGTATTGCAGTGTCTGTGTTGTTAAGAAGAACGATGCAACGTTCCTCCGGATATGCATGCATATCCCAAGGAACAGGCACCGCCTGACTTCAACCGCTGTGAAACACATGAAGGGTATTCGCAGTTGCGAATACAAACAAATATCTGCTTTATAAGGGGGTTCGAGTGCCAGCTCGACACGAATTTCACTGTCGTCAATCCCTCATGCAGCTGATGGTTTTTCAAGTTCGCAACTGCGAATACATTTCATGTGTCCCATATTAGTAATCACAGAATGACATCCAAACTTTTCCAGTTTTACCTCTATTTTAATTAAAAATGGATGCTAACATATCTCATTATTGAACCTGTAGCACTTCTCTGTTTATGATGTATATAATTAGGTGTTCTTGATACTGACTTTCAAACTGAACTTATAGAACATACAATCTCTCACTTTTCTGACAGTCTTTCTCACACTGCACATATGAGGCACAGCCAGTTGATAGAACAAAATCACAAATCATGGCCCCTCTGTACTGCATATACACTATGCGATCAAAAGTATACGGAAACCCCCAAGAATATACATTTTTCATATTAGGTGCATTGTGCTGCCACCTATTGCCAGGAAAAACATGCAGTGTGACGAATCACGGTACACAATGTGGCGATCCGATGCCGGGGCGTTGATATGGCGAATGCCCGGTGAATGTCATCTGCCAGCGTGTGTAGTGCCAACGGTAAAATTCGGAGGCGGTGGTGTTATGGTATGCTCGTGTTTTTCGTGGAGTGGGCTTGCAACGCTTGTTGTTTTGCAGTTTTCAGAACCATATCATTTGTCACATGATCCTTCCATGATATTCCCAAGATGCTCCGTAAGCACCGCAGATGAAAGCCGTTGAGCTTTAATTTTTGTTTGGCATTCGACGTCCAACCCTAGCTCCATACAGGAGATGATGATGATGATTATGATGATGATGATGTTTGGACTGTGGGCCGCTCAATTGCGTGGCTATCAGCGCCCGTACAAATTCCCAACCTTTTCTCAGTTCAATCTGGCCACTTGCATGAATGATGATCAAATGATGAGGACATCACAAACACCCAGTTGTCCCGAGGTAGGTGGAAATCCCCTACCCCGCCGGGAATCGAACCCGGCACCCCGTGCTTGGGAAGCGAGAACGCGACCTCGAGACCACGAGCTGCGGACATATACAGGAGAGTACTCAGCACACATGATTGATACACAAGTATTTTTGTCGACTGTGTAAGGCGTTTGTTGTCCCATACTCGTGTGCGGAGCTCTCCGAAAGTGCTGGGAGCCTTTCCTATGCTTGCATTTATCTCCTCATCCAGGGAGAGGTCTTCTGTCATTATTGAACCAAGATAACAGAATTTATCGACTAACTTCAACAAGAGCCGTCCAGTTTGATGACAGGCGAATCTGTGTATCCTTGTGCCATAACGACCGTTCTTCTTTACGTTTATAGACATGGAGAAGAGCTTGCATGCAGTAAAGAATTTATCCACAAGCTCTTGCACATCGTCTTGAGTCGCTACATATGCAGTTTCCAAAGGTACCGCAACCAAAGATACTGTGACATTATCGATTCCAATTAAGCAGAAAAGTCATCGGGAACCGCACACTTGCATTACTATTCTTTCGATGAATAATAAAATTATGATAAATTAATCGTCACTTGGGATCAATACGTTGCTACATAACAACACTTGAGTGAGGACGGGACGTTAAATTTGTAGATGGCTCTTCTGCACGTGAGGAGTTCGATCGTGCATGGTTGATTTAAGACCTTCAAGAAGCAATGACATTTCATGAGGTACATTAAATTAGCAGAGACAATAGGTGAAAATTGTGTACAATAGCATAAGTTAATGAATGAGTTAATAAGATAAAAGAGATGTTAAAGGAATAATTCCTCAAGATCATGATGTAGCCTAACTACTGGATTGAAGTTTACTATCAATTTATTCAGATCAATCAAAGAGTTACTTCTAGTGGTAGCCATACAAACGTTGATAGTTAAACATATTAAAGGAATAAGAAATTAAATGATTCACTTAGCCGTATAAGCAGAGCGTTCGTAGGCAGTGACGAATGTAAACCGAAGGGATTGTGCAGTGCAGCAAACCATTCTAACTGAATTAAATCTCTGAAGTTCAGTAAGTCTACTCAAGTTCATGTCTTTCTTCATCTTGCCAGTGGTGTACTACATACTGTAATAATCATCTTACAAACATTAACTTCCTACATTGTTATTAAATAAAGATAAACAAATTCACCATGGCAGGAGTTTAGTGACTGAGGCCCATACTAGCACTCACTCCTGAAAATATTTCGCGAACAGGTGCTCACAGAAATAATTCTACGTCCAAGCGAACACTTAAACTCGTGCAGTTCACTATCCAAACATGAGTTACAGAACAACATTATCCGCCGGCCGCGGTGGTCTAGCGGTTCTAGGCACTCAGTCCAGAGCCGCGCGACTGCTACGGTCGCAGGTTCGAATCCTGCCTCGGACACGGATGTGTGTGATGTCCGTAGGTTAGTTAGGTTTAAGTAGTTCTAAGTTCTAGGGGACTGATGACGATAGATGTAAAGTCCCATAGTGCTCAGAGCCATTTGAACCATTTGAACCAACATTAACCAACAGAGATAAGAACATCTAAAGAGGCAGAAAAATGCTCCGTCCAGCCATTTAAAAGCTTAGATTTGTGACCAACTGCTAGGGTCAAATGAGCAACGTAACCAACTACTACGGTCAAGTGAGCAGCTTACAACTAAACTAACTATCTTACAGTAATATGTTTTACAATCTTTATATCTTTCAAACATACATTACACATACTTTCAAATAATTTTCAGTTTGATACTACATCATTAAACGCTAAATATCACAGAATGAACAACTTCTATTTCTACTTTATACGTCTTAAACGGAACGCCGAACTAATTATTCAAGTTCATGTCTCTCTTCATCTTGCCAGTGCTATAACAATCATCATACAAACATTAACTTCCTACAATGTCAGTAAATAAAAATAAACAAATTAATATAACAGTACAAATTATTCATACTGATGCTCTTCTATGGAGTGTACGTCGAGAAACTTTTACAGTTTCTCTGTACATGTAGCAGTTGCCGTCAAGACATCTTCAAATGTGTATCGTAAGACTATGTACTTTGTCACATAAGTTACGGATTTTATGAACAATTGTGTTACGTATACATATTAATAACTTTGTCAGTACTTGCTTCATACGTGTGGCAGTAACTTTAGTGAGTTCATCTCTTCATTACGATTTTAATGCTGTCATTAGATTCCCTGTAGTATGTCTAGAAGATATTTTTGTGTTTTTTAGTAAATATTCGACGCTTTAATCTTAGCACAGTCAAATCCTGGCCATATTGCACAGCTCCCACAACATTTGGCCCCACAGTTTACTTAACCACCACAGTATTTCCAAGACGCCAGTGCACAGTAGCCGACCGGACAACTACGCCCTCCTTTCACCGCTTGATGCAGTGGCTCAGAATGCTGCTCAGCCCCAACTGATATCAGCCCAACACACTTCATGACATCCTGCTACCTGCATGACACTCAACGAAATCCGCCGTTTTAGAATAACTTGCATAACCTACACACCACTCGTAATGGTACAAGCGGAAACCAAGGAAGAAATTTTGTGTAATTATATTCACGTGGGGACCATGGTACTTAGAACTACTTTGGACAGGCTGCACTGCAAGCTGTAGGTGGTAGAAACGATAATTTTCTACATTTATCCAAAGTCCTTAGTCTACCTGTTATTTAATACGAGTGAGAGGCGACAACAAATTTATTTACATAATATGCCTGCCATAACCAACTTTATGGCAAGCGCGTGACCTATGTTTCGGAAGTAACGCGTGTTTCGCGGGTCCAGTATCCTCTTCTATCATTCATTTTATTTGTGTCAATTACGTAAACACTAAAGCCACATTCTGGATGACCACTGTATTTTGGTGTTCACTTGTCCCGCACTTAAATCCTAAAGTCTATAGCGGTCTACTGGTAACTCGAGACGTGTTCTGCTCCGCTTGGAGTTTCTTACTTCCCATATTCTTTCTTTGGAGCCTCCTACGCTTCTACTCGTAGTGTTTTTCAATGCCTTAGGAACGCAGTTGATGTATGAGTTTTTCCCACGCCCGGGTTCCCGGGTTCGATTCCCGGCGCGGTCAGGGATTTTCTCTGCCTCGTGATAACTGGGTGTTGTGTGATGTCCTTAGGTTAGTTAGGTTTAAGTAGTTCTAAGTTCTAGGGGACTGATGACCATAGATGTTAAGTCCCATAGTGCTCAGAGCCATTTTTGATGTATGAGTTTGCGAGACTTACATTTTCAGTAACGTGGAATCGTACTTTTTGTATGTTTGATATGTCGCTGTGTGTTTGCTTGTATTGTCCGTTATGGATTTCTGTTTACGCTATCCATGTTGATTTTTGAGGAGGAGATTTTTCATTCTCCAAAAACGTCAGAATACATAAGGATAAAACAGCTTCTATAATTCTACAACAGACTGACATCAACTAGATTGCCCTACAATTACGCGTACCACAGGAAATAAAGAACATCCATAGAAGAGAAGCGCAATTCGTTACAGATTGATCTAGTAAGTACAAAACCGTCACGGTGATGATCGATGAACTGCAGTGGCGGAACGTCTAAGAGAGGTGTGGTTTACTGTTAAAGTTCCGACAGCGTACGTCCTATGAAGAGTCATCAGTGTAATGCTCCCTCCTATGTTTATCTCGTGAAAAGACAATGATGACAGATTGATTCGAGCCCACACGGAGGCTCACCGGGAATCGGTCTTCCCATTAACCATTTTTAGCGGCTTGAACAGAAAAGGGGGGAAAGTGACAGGGGTATACAGAGTACTTTCCGCCATACACCGTAACGTTGTTTGCGGAGTACAGATGTAGATACGAGTACATAAACGTTCTGCTAAGTAATGTCCAAAATTTTCGGGAGTGTTCAACAACGTGAGTTGACAGTTGTGCTCCGGCCGGTCGGTGTGGCCGAGCGGTTCTAAGCGCTTCAGTCTGGAACCGCGCGACCGCTACGGTCGGAGGTTCGAATCCTGCCTCGGGCATGGATGTCTGTGATGTCCTTAGGTTAGTTATGTTTCAGTAATTATAAGTTCTAGGGGACTGATGACCTCAGATGTTAAGTCCCATAGTGCTCAGAGCCATTTGAACCACTTCAAAATATTAGAAGTCTGTTTGCGCATTTCAAAAATGTTTTCTATGTTTCCTCTGATTTGTTGCAACTGTAATTTTGAAATATCTTCCTTTTTTCTTCTAGTGCATTCTCGCATTCTTGATTCCACTAAGGCTGTTATGGTTTTTTGTGAAGAGGGCTCAGATCTTTTGCTGTTTTGATGATTTTAGTTTGAAATTTCTCCCAATCTTCTGCGTGTTGTTCTTCCTATATTTCAGTGATTTTGGAGTTTTTTATTTTGTGTAGATCAAATTTTGGGATCAGCGGTGCTGTTCTTTTGAATTTTCTATTCGGTGTGAACTTAATTTTTATTCTGGTTAAATAATGACCCGGCTCCATACTGGTACCGTTGCGTACTTGCGCATTTTTGATAGTCATGTGGTACTAGAAATGACGGATGGGTAATCGCGACGTTTTTGTTTTTTGAGATGTTTCCGAAGTGAGGTTGACATACTTGTAGGTTGTTTTGTTGACATAATTCAATGAGTCGTGTGCCATATCTATTGGTAAATTTGTGTGCTGGATAGTTTACCACTGCCTCTTGTATCTGTGTTCTCTGCCACTTCGTGCACTGAGGTCACCGAGTAGAATTTTCACATTATCATTTGGAATCTTGGGCGTCTCTGTTTCAATTTCTTCTCAGAGTCTTTCTTTTTTTCAGGCTCTTTTTTTATTATTGTCATTTGTTGGTGCTTGTAATTAATAAAGGCGTAGTTTTTGTTTGTGCGTTTCATTCCTAGGGTCATTAGTCGATTATTAATGGCTTTCACATCTGTTACTGAGTCCAGGACTTTTTCTTCTACAATAAAGGTCGTTCCAAATAGTACTGCTCCTTTGCCAATTGCCTTGTTTTTCCACTTTTGAAGATTCTGTAATTATTGTAGTCTATAGTTTCTGAATTTGTATAGCATGTTTGTACAAGGCAAGAATTTTAATATTCTGCTGCGAGAGACCTGTTGTGAGACTGTGTAATTTTCCTGCTTGAATGCATGACTGAATATTTAAAGTACCCACATACCTGCGTATTATTCGTGGAAGTTTACCAGAGCACTCCGACTTGTTGTCTCGTCTAAGTCCAAGCTCCCCAGAATCCGAATGCTTGGTTGCCACTTTTCAGTTGGTGGATTGTCCACCTGGAGTAATTTTGTCATTACTTGTACGAGTCATGTTTGCTTGTCATCAATTGTCAAGCTTTGCTAGTTGTGTTGAACCAGGGATTATGAGTTCCTGTAGCAAATGTTCAAATGTGTGTGAAATCTTATGGGACTTAACAGCTAAGGTCATCAGTCCCTAAGCTTACACAATACTTAACCTAAATTATCCTAAGGACAAACACACACACCCATGCCCGAGGGAGGACTCGAACCTCCGCCGGGACCAGCCGCACAGTCCATGACTGCAGCGCCTCAGACCGCTCGGCTCATCCCGCGCGCAGCTTCCTGTAGCATATTATTATAATATTATTATATAATAATAATATTATTTTTGTTATTACTATTATATATTGCTCATGTACAACAGAAAATGAGACTTCGACTCACGAAGACTGCTTTGGTATATGTAAGAGTCTAAATTTCGTAATCGTCCTACGTGAAATGAATGTACAAACAAATCAATTTACCCAATAGGGCAACGAGGGAACAGTGCCTTTCTTTCAAAGATTTTCATTTTAATATCCTGTATCCATAACAATTTTAGTGGCTCTGCCAGGTAAGACTCCAGAAGTGCCTATCTGAATCCATTCGCTGTCTGTTGACACATCTACTCCATACACTGAACCAGTACTTAGAACGGGTTGAAAGAATATGTTGTATACAATTTCATTTTGAGACGCACTGCTCTTTTTGAAAACCCTTCCAACAAAGCTAAGTCCTGCATTCGCGTTACCGAGTACAGATTGTACGCATTTCTCTTGTTTAACATTAACTTTACCATTGACTCTGAAAATGTCAACGATGTGACATGCTGCATTTCTCATTACTGAACTTCAAATCGGCAACTACCAAAATGTATGTCATGGTTATGGGCATCAAAGTGCATGTACCCACATGAAAGTAGACCATCCATTCATTGCATAATTCGTCCCTTTCCGCATTTCCCTATGTTGATCCAACGATGATCCTTCTTGTAGACCACAACATGGTCAACGAACAATCTCGTGGTCCTGTCTGATAAATCGTTTATGTTCTCATGTTGATTCTTGTGTCGCTACTTGGTGGAACACATTCCTAAATATAAAAGAAAAGCACAAATATTGGGTAATCTCTTCTAGAGCGTTCACGTGCTTGTACCTACATCTATACTCCGAAAGCCACGATATGGTTTATGAAGGAGGGAACTGCATGTACCACCGTCACTTTCTCCCTCTTGTGTTCCAGCCACGAATGGTTCACAGTAAGAACGATTCCTGTTAAACCTCCGTGTAGGCTGGAATCTGTCTGTCGTCGTGGTCTTTCCGCGAGATATACGTAGAAGGAAGCAACATATTTGTTGAATCTTCTAACATCCTACGCTCTCAGAGCTTTGACAGTAATCCCCACTGTGACGCCTCTCTTGCAATGTCTGCCACTGCAGGTGATTGATCATCTCCGTGACGCTTCCATGGTTACTAGATCAACCTGTAAAAAACGCGATGCTCTTCTTCGGATCTTCTCTATTTCGTCTATCAATCCTATCTGCTATGGATCCAAAATTGGCGAGCAGTATTCAAGTATTGGATGAACGAGGATATAGTAACGTACCTCCTTGGTGAACGGACTATATTTCCTGAGGTTTATTCAAGGGAATCTCAGTCTGGTATCTGACTTTGCTGCGCTTAGTTTTACGTGGTCGTTTCACTTTAAAGCGCTGGGTCGCAAACACCTAGATAGTTTATGGAAGTAACTGCTCTCACTGACAGTTCTGCAGTGGTATAATCATACAATATCGGGCCTTTCTATGCACACGCAATAGTTAGTTGTTATTGGTGAGGGTCAATTGTCGCTCCCTGTACCAAGCACCGACCATCTGCAGGTATTATATTTAAAAAATTAGTCGTCCTGTTACGCTGCATTTCGAAACATCTGATAATATTTTTATTTCTGATGGATATTAGCCTCCCACTATTGCGTGGAAGTTCTATTAGTCAAAGATACATTGATTCAGTTGTATAAACCTGAAGATTGTAAAATGATATGTGATTATTACTGATACTGAGCTGAATACCATTTGGAAATCTAAGAAGAGGTTCAGCTACCATTTACGCGATATCGTTTGTGGACAAAGCAAGCTGAGTCTTGCGCAAGATGTCTTTCCTCTTTACATTCTGATGCTTTGAGGAAAATATTCTTCTAGGAACGTCATAGAATCAGAGCTCAGAAAAGACAGTCACCGACTCACCTCGATTGTGGGCGGAGGATATCGACTCAAATATCGAGAGAAGAAGAATGATGTTCCGGCTGGACACCGGGAACACTGCCAAATCAGCAGCGCAGAAAAGTCTGATCAAAACATATGGTGCTTGGTGCAGTGATAAATCTATGCAGACAAGTTTATTTGGAACGCTAACCCAGTAAAGAGTTTCCGCGAAAGGGCAGGTCGCATGCGTGCCGCCGCGTCGTAAACACTCCGCGGCGAGCGACGACGTTGCTCATATATTCGGCAGCGCTGTGAAAGCAGAGAGCGAGACTCGCGGAGCCGAGTTCCCGTTTTATCGTTGTATGGTCATCAAAATAATACGAACAAAACATGTAAAATAAGTGGTAAAGCAGGGAAATTTCTCCGACAGAGAAGCCACGAATCCGTCCCTTCCACTCGCCTGTCTAACTCACAATTGCTAAATGGTAATTACATTAAGTTTACATTTACGATAATAGATTAGGAGTGCTCGTGAAATTACGAACCTAAGGAAATCAGCTACAAATTATTGGATTTTTACGAAATTCGATAAAATTAACTCATGAATGAACGATATTAAATGAATTTTCCCCCACGGTCTGACACCACCAATGGCGGCCTGAATAGAGAACTATCAACCCCGCGTGTGTGGTGAAATGTTGTGGACCGTGAATTAAAGGTTACTAATAGTTTGCAATATGGCGATATTCTGTAAAGGATCCGAGCCATTACTTTGAATTTCAAGCGGTAGCTACCTCGGCGGACAAGGATAGCAGGTTTTCCCGCCTTTGCAGAATTGGTGGCTCTTCCGTTTTCCAGGTTCTAGATCCGGGAACCCGGGCTGTCAGAGGATGGAATAGACTGTAATGATGGTGATGTTTGGTTTATGGGGCGCTCAGCCACGGGGTCCCGAGCGCCCGCAGAAAGTCCCAATTCTTTCACAGTCCAATTTTTGACGCAGTGCAATCTAGTCACTGTCACGAATGATGATGATGATGATGAAATGATGAGGACAACACAAGCACCCAGTCCCCAGGCAGAGAAAATCCCCTACCCGTTCGGCAATCAAACCCGGCACCCAGTGATCCAGAGGTAGCAGCGCTAGCCACTAGACAGGAACAGACTGTAACCGCCACTCCTTTTAGGTTGCGGGTGCTTGCAATGGTGAGACATCCGAGTTAAGAGAAATGCGAGAAATGCGCTCAGCTTCCTATGCGGCCCACGGTTCTTATATGGAGCCACATCGTGACAGCAGCAGTGCAGGTGTCTCTGCCATTTTTAGTGACGTTGTGCTTCCTTCCACCCATTAATTGGTAGCAGCAATTGACCGAGCAGTTCGTGTTAATACTATTGTATCTCAATGGAATGCTTGCGGTAATTCGGTCGCGGTTTCGAAATAAAAAAAACCTTTGCATTGCGATCGACGGTTTTATCCAAGCTGACGTGATGATGATGATGAGTCCCATACTTCTTTACAGGGCGTAGGGGAGCGACGCGGGAGACCCGCGCCGCCTTACTAGACAAGGTCCTAGTGGAGGTGGTTTGCCATTGCCTTCCTCCGACCGTGATGGGGATGAATGATGTTGATGTCTGCCTTTTTCATAAATGCGCGACCGTGCATAACATATCCACACCCTTGAGTGTCAAACGTGGGATTTGCGCTTCATACGTTTTTAGCTTGGTAACGGCCTCTGTTTTCTCACTCTCAGCCAATCGAATTCCAGTAATAATCTACACATCGTTATAAGGTCATGTAGTATCTACTGCATTGTCCTCAGATCCACCGCTGGGGGACCAAGAAACATGTTTTCTTGAAGGCCTACCATATCTTGAAAATTTAAAGCTGGCTCTTCATGGGGAATTCTGAACTTGGCTTGCCCTGAAATTTATCCCTAACTTATTGAATATGGCTCACTGGAAACGCAGTCTGATATTAGTATAGCTAAGGAGTCATTAATGCCAACGGCATTGCCGCAATGGTAACACCGGTTCCCGTCAGATCCCGTCAGAAGCGCTGTCGGGCTGGGCTAGCACTTGAATGGGTGACCATCTGGTCTGCCGAGCGCTGTTGGCAAGCAGGGTGCACTCAGCCCTTGTGAGGCAAATTGAGGAGCTACTTGATTGAGAAGTAGCGGCTCCGATCTCGGAAACTGAAATACGGCCGGGAGAGCGATGTCCTGACCATACGCCCCTCCATATCCGCACCCGGTGACGCCTGTGGATGACACAGCGGCAGGTCTGTACCGCTGGGTCCACCAGGACCTGTGGACGGAGTTTACGTTTTATGGAGTCATTAATCCATTTGACCTTTGCACGTCGGGTTGCCTACGTGCAGGGGCATGCCTAAATGTAAACTGCAGTGATGTCATCAGTGCCTCTGAACGCATAGCATCAAGAAAAACGAAAAATACATGGAACATTCGCGCTGACAAAGTGCAAAGTTGTATCAACCCTAGATTTACCTCTGGGAAGGACCAGTAGATACTACAACGCTTTTATTGGAGTTTGAGGTAAGTTTACACTGTTCATCTCTTCCACTATTTCGCACATAGCGTTCAAAATTCATAACCTAACATTATAATTTTCACTTGGTTCAATACGGAATGATACATCTCAATGTGCAATTGAGTATAAGCTTCGTTTCACTGTTCTGACTAATGTTTATGTTAGGCTGCAACAGGTTCTGACTAACTAAGAATATTCTGTCTTTACAGGCGATGAGTAACAAGTGGGGCTTATCGGCATTGTGCTCTGACGTAAGTAATCTTCCGGCAGCGGCGGCATATAGAACTTCCTGAGTGCGTGTCTACGTCGACACCTGTCACTCGTTGCTGTGTCGGGCAGTGACTGTCCTTACGGTTCTGTCATGGCGTACCAACTTTGCCATGGGACCTCGTCCTTCGTTAGACATTACAGTGGCGGCTGGCCGAAAGTTAAAGAAAAAGAAGACAGATGTTACTCGCAGGATTTTTTTTAGCATCCGTTACAAATGAGACAGCCAAACACAGCGCTTAGAACGGCAAGATGAAGCGGTGCGAAATTTTATTAGCTTTCATTAAAATGAAACAATCAATGACAGCACAGTACTTTTTTTATCTATAGCGAAACACTAATCATTATATAGAGGTCACCATGTTCGAGATTGATGAAATCTTTTGCGCCATATTCAAATGTATTCGCAATACTATAGTATTTAAAAATCATACTTTAGCTTCTATACCGTATTACCTAAATTTATAGCGTTTATTACACACGCGCACGCAAACAATGCATAATGTTCCACCTCTACTCTCCCAATGTTTTCATACATCACTAAAAAGTATTTATGTGAAATACTCTAGTATCTTACCAATAAGTTTCATCTCCCATCTACATCAGTCAATTGCTTCTCTCTCTCTCTCTCTCTCTCTCTCTCTCTCTCTCTGTGTGTGTGTGTGTGTGTGTGTGTGTGTGTGTGTGTGTGTGTGTGTGCGCGCGCGCGTATGTGTGGTATATAGTCCACTAACGTTTATGTCAAATAATATACTGCCTTATCATCGATAAATCTCATCTCTTTCGGTTTACGTAAATATCGTACTGCCTAAACAATAAATTTCGTCTCTATCTTTGTAATATATTACAGAGAAAAAAGGAAGAAAAAAGATTCAATGAAAAATAATGAAGGTATAAAACTTTTTATAAAAAGATTACAATCTTAAGCAATTTAGATGCACACTTGTTCGACTGCTCACTTTTACATGCACTCTGCCAGTGAAAGGGCATTTCAGAGTTTAAACTGTCCAGTGAATTTTGCAGTTAATATTTTCACACTTTTCACACATGACAATAAAAGAACACTGTAGATATAGAAGAGATTGCATTCCAACAAATCAGATTTTTCCATATACACTAAAATCACAGTTTGTCTCACCGCAAAAACCGCTTTGAAATTTTATGCTCTCACACAGTGAAAACACGTGAGTCTAATTCACATTCTTATTCATCAACGTCATCTGTTTTAACATTTTTAGGATATTATCTATTGGAAACAATGTTACAGTTCGAGCAAGTATGTCAGTATTTCCGTCAGCTTAATGAAATCAAAATGACACTGAATTACTTTTTGTGTGCAAATTGTATAGAATCTGTATAATGTATCCTTATTGGAACAATCAACCAGCTCGTTACCCTGGAACAGAAACGGTTCAATGTTATAAATATGTACTCATAATATTTATCATGCACTTGAAAAGTAACAAAGTTTTTTGAATCAGTAAAACACTCAAAACCGCTGCATATTTATAACGCAGTTGGCCATAAAAATAAGACAACGTGGGAAAATGAGACTCATTTCCATGGACCAACCTGTGACATAAATATGGTCAGTTGGAAGTATAGACAAGCGAACCATGTAAAGTGATGAATTTACTAACACCAAAAGTACTGAATAATCGTTCTAGTGTTCCATATGGTTACACAGAATGAATTACCTAACATGGAAGAATACTATGCAGGCGACTAAATGTATTCAACATAGGAATTCGCACCATCACAAAAGATATGCTCAGAATAACATTAAGAAGATGGTTACCGAAATTTTACGACTGTGTGTGTGTGTGTGTGTGTGTGTGTGTGTGTGTGTGTTTGTGCAGGTGAAAACATTAAATTGTCTCACTAAGTCGAATGGGAAACGCTATGTGACCTGTTAGTTTAATTTAGCATAGCTTGAAGAATACGAAAAGTTCCAAAATCCTAAATGAAACGATAATGCACTGGATTCGCATTCGGGAAGATGACGGTTCAAACCCGCGTCCGGTCATCTTGTTTTAGGTACTCCGTGATTTCTGTACATCGTTTCAGGTAAATGCCGGGATGGTTCCTTTGAAAGGACACAGCCGACTCCCTTCCCAATGCTTCCCTAATCCGATGGGACCGATGACCTCGCTATTTGGTCCCCTCCCCCGAATCAACGAACCAACCAAAAAGCAAGCAGCTATCCCAGCAAATCATTTCAAACAGCATGTGGAATGCACCTATTCCGAAGCATCGAAGATAGGTGTCTACCTTAAAACCATTTGTCGAAAAATTACCAACCAGCGTCTAGACCAGAAGTTGTTTGAAACAAACCAGAGTAAGATATTTGTTTCACAAAAATCGGTCCTCCAACTGAATTTTGGCGTCCAGTATCCTGATTGGCTCTCACGAGTCAAAGCCTCACAAGCGACAAACAGAAGTCACGCGATGCCACGGAAAGATATCAATGGCAGACGAATTCATCTGCGACCGAGATCTTCTGAGGAATCAGGTGATTCGTATTAATACGCAAGTGCTCGTAATAAGAAACAAGGCTATTCAGGAACCAGAAGTGTTTCATTTCTATTAAGAAATATACTTTGCCTCACGACAATGAAAATGCATGACACTACAAGCCACTGCTCACAACATTGTTTCGTAAGGAAGCCTACACCTAAAATAACTTAACTGTTTTAAATAATGCATATGGGTAGTTGGTCATGAAGACTACAGTTGTATCATCTTCAATCCTCTTGCAATTCACAGTGCTGTTATGTATTTTGTTACTACTTGATATTATCTAATGTTAATGGAAGACGCCAAATTCTTGACTAGTTTAATTTATCACTTCAGTGTTAGTAAGCTTCAAGTCCTTTTCATGTTTTTCACAAAACTTAATATGATTTCTATACTTTATTTACGAAACAGTGTTTACTGTGGAAGAACAAGAACTCGACCTAGTTTCACTGACGACTGCTGAACGAACTCCAGTGAAAACGCTACAAGAAATGGAGAAGTTAACTGTTGACATTCCAGGGAGTGCGTTGTAAGGTGTGAACTGCGATTCACCGCTGAACACAATGCAACGCCATTCATCAGTAGTCCGTGTGCCACCACCCCGAACGCAGCCGTTTGTGCTGCTGTGTTAACGGCAACCTATGCACGAAACTATAGTCCCCTAGTCCAGCAGCTGCGATTCTACGACCAGTGTCACAGAATGTCACTGGGAGTCCATCACTTGTCTTCGGATGACAGGCGCAGCTGTGAAGGGGTACGAGGAGCTTAGTGGACAGCTACCGTGACGATGAGTGTACCTGATCTAACATTCGCTTGTAGTCCAACATCGGGCCGCTGTGATATCAGAATGCCTTACAAATCTGGACATTGCACGATTCGATCAGCCAGCCAATTGGAGAACCACAATGGAGCCTCTTTCAAATCCCATAAGATCCGCTAACGTTATCCTATGCGACTACATGTCCTCTCCGTACCTTCGCGGTGATTGTGCAACATCTGACGCTGCTTATTCTTCATATATGCTCTGACAGGCTGTTAGTTTTCGCTGTCAACTTTGATAATGACTGTTATAAAACTTTAATTCCTATTCCACTTAGTGAACAGTGGTTTCCAACAAGTGATAATAAGAAGGGGTGCACTTAACTTTGCTTCGTCAAAGCCCCTTTAGGCCGTCTTTATAGCGCAGCATCCGGTACCGGCCGCTTTGTCTTCCCTGTTTTAGCATATTTGCTGGATACGTTCGGGAAAATTTCAACCATAACATTAACAACCGTTTTATCAATGTGGTCATCTTTTCAGCTTCGGAATGTCGTTAAAATATAATATAGTTTCCTTAAAATAAAACTTACTTCAGTACCACAACTGATACGAAAGAGTGAAATATATTAACCATAAAACAAAATTAGGTGCCCTTTTGCGCAATATCACTTGCTGAACACCTCGTTTCGATATCTTGAAATATTGGCGAAACTCTCCCTATTTGCGGTAACAGAGGAAATATGAGAAAATTTGAAGAAAGCTAAACACTGAACAAGTGAGTGAGCGAATGATTGTTTGTTCATCCCAAGAGAGCGTCATGAGGCTAGAAAATAAATACATCCTCTCTCCACACCACATGGACTGGTGCGAAGAGGAAACCTGTTTCACCAGGCGAATTCCAATTAACCGGAAATACGTAATTAGCCTGAAAAAATTATAATTACGTTTTATACTAACTGCTTTGGACAGGTGATATGTGGAAACTTATGTCAGACGTTTGTGTGACTGGAGCTCTGAATTACAGTCCCAGAGTTAATTAGACTCTCTCATCTGCAGAGCACGCCGCCACACAGGAGTAAACATCGATGAATTTCCATTTACTACTGCCGTATGCGCCACGTAATTATAAACTGAAAGCGAGACGGGAAAATCCGAGAAAGCCAGCAACCTCGACCTTTATAAATGTGATGTACCAGTTGTCTCACACCCACTGTGTTTATCAATTCATGGTAAAAGCGTAACAGGGTGGTCGTTCGTTGGATAGACAAGATCACTTCAAAATACGGGCTCCAATCCATTTTGCAATTTCACATCTCCGTTTTCTGTCCATGTTCGACATGCAACTGTAAATAGAGCAACAGATGTCGTAAGCTGTGCACCGAATGTAAACCAAGAGTGGAACCAAGACAGTCGAGTAATTAACCAGGGTCATTCCAGTCACAGCCGTATGATAGACGATGTATGATAGGCGTTCAACAAATATTGCAACACTTTTTTTCCTCGGCCAGTCACCGTTGAAAAATGCAGAATCTGTTGTGAGACATCATGGAATAGTTCCGCTTCCGTCCCTATACGTTCATGAAGTTATGACAGGTGCCGAGACTATACGTACCATCCAGAATGGCGTTCCGCCGGCCGGGGTGGCCGAGCGGTTCTAGGCGCTACAGTGTTGAACCGCGAGACCGCTACAGTCGCAGGTTCGAATCCTGCCTCGGGCATGGATGTGTGTGATGTCCTTAGGTTAGTTAGGTTTAAGTAGTTCTAAGTTCTAGGGGACTGATGACCTCAGAAGTTAAGTCCCATAGTGCTCAGAGCCATTTGAACCATTCGAACCAGAATGGCGTTCCAAGCCGAGAGATGACATTCAGTTTCTTTTAGCGGGAAACGAGACATCATTCACATTAATTGGCCCTTAAAGAATGACAGAATGTCTATAGATACCTGGCAGTGAACAAAAGCACGGTGAATCGTTGGGCGAGAGGTCCGTCATCGCAATAAGCTCGAACAAGCGTGTCCGATATCCCGTGTGCTGACAGGCCACACTCAACTATGTCTCCTATGATATTGTATCGACGGATCACAATCAGACACCTCACTACACAGCTGAACGTCTCTGTACGTAGTGCTGAGGCAGTCGTCCACCAGTTGGAGTACTCTAAAGTGTCTGCCCATTGGGTTCCCTGCCGTCTAACAGAAGACCACAAAGAGCAACGAAGGACCATCTATACGAAAGATCGAGACAACTTTTTGTCGAAAATGGGCACAGACGATGAAACATGGGTCCATCACTTCGAACTGGAAACAAAACGACAGTGCATGGAGCGGAGCAATATCGCCTTTTCTCTGAACAAAAAATTCATAGCTGCACCCTGAGCCGGTAAAGCGGTGATGAAGGTGTTCTGCGACTAGAAGGGTTTATTCTGTTTCATGTCCTCCCTCACGCTCCAACGATCAAGATGGAAGTATATCGTTCTATCCTCAAGAAACTGAATAAACAACTTCAGGATGTTCCTCATCACAAAATTCCAAACGAACTTCTCCTTCCCAGTGATAACGAGAAAAGAAAAAAGGAATGGTTGCATTACTTATTCAATGCCCCTCGTAGTTCGTACAGCACGACACAATGAAAGACTTTCTTGCCGCGTGCTGTAGATCCTTGCGAGAAGTGCGACCCAGTGACACGCCTGTGACACCCCTAACAGTGACAGGTGGCTGTTGTCGCAGTGAGATTCAGCATTTCTATTGCTATCGCCATCCGCTGTAAGTGGGTATACTGAATGGCGAGTCAAGCGTTTGAAATCAAATCAGGGCTAACAGTGATGGACAATAATGCCAAAGCAGACTGTTGGAAGTTGGAAGTGTTACTTCATGAACACCACTGTCTGACGCTACCAAAGTGATATTCCACGCTTGTGAGACACGTTGATTAAAATTTCATACTTCTGAGAGCTTTTTTTTTTCAATACCAAAAACTGCTTTCCTACAAATGAAGAGTGGTTACTGGGTGTGTCTGTCGTTAGCTTAACTTTTCAAGCGGATGTCGCAAGACGGAGTGCCGGAATACGTCCACGAGTAGCTTCTCGTCGTCGGACTTTGAGGATGGTCGAATCATTGACGTGAGAGACACGTAAGCATCATATCGACTGATCAACAGACAGTTGTTTTCCGTGCATTGAATGCAGAACGAATGCTGACGAGATGGACTGAGGACAAGAATATGGCAAAAAAAGGAGGTACGGGTTCTTCGGAACGACTAAACGGTGAGATTGCTCGATTGTCTCCGACAAAACAGACGCACATCAGCTGAAATCCTGCCAGAGGTTCAGGCAGTGTCACAACAGACTGGCAGGAACACATTTCTGGATGCAGGTGTAAGATCAATTGGCTATTGCTGTTGGCACCATACCACAGACAACGGAGACGTTGTGTGGAGCCACAGTGAACTGGAATACTGACGGAATTTTGTGGTATTCAGCGATGAATGTCGTATCTATTTGTGACGGTCAGATTGGTACCAACATTTGGGTTGACGACTTGGTGAAAGATTATAGGAAGCAGCGACGATCCAAACAAACAAGGTTTCAGTTCTCTAACTCATAATGTGTGTTGTTTGATACGACCCGCGGGATAGATTTGGTAGATTTTGAAGGGTAGTTGCATCCTTAAATGAAAAGGAAATTAAAGCCTGTTGTACCATCGTGCGCAGCGTACTAAATGGATTATTCTTGTATTAATTGCCGCTACATTCCAGTTAATACAACAAACTCCTTTATTGTTGAACAAAACATAAATTTACCAGCCCGTCTCCCTATTTCTCATTCATAAAGGTCGTCCGGCGGGTTGCAGGAATATTTTCGTATCAGCCTCAACCAGCAGTCTTCAGGAACACAGAAAGGGTTTCAGTCACGGCAAGAAAAGGTTGTTTTCTCCCAGTCAGCACCAAATAAGAGACAATATTCGTTCCTTTGATAGTGGCAGCTCATGGCAGTATTGATGATAGAAATAATTTTCGAGTGAAATGAAATTCTAACTACATAATGCTCATTATGTGATAAACATTTCCACAAAGTATGATAAATACTGAACTGGTGTTTCATAGGGTAAAGCTTTCCACTTCCATCAGTGTTCTACATTCATGAGGAAGTAGAATTTTTTTGTCCTATTATAATACTTTTTACTATTTTCTTTTGTTGAGAGACTTTACTAACACCAGTCGGTTCAAGTGCTATGTTCTTCTCGACAACCTGGACGAAGGGGGAAAACTAGAACAAAATTAGCTTAATGAGAATTTTCCCACACCGATTTATATCACTGCTTATGCCACATCGTAATTTTATTAAGCTGTAACAGAACGTCGTGCACGCTATCTCTTTGTCGACACTGCACGTGTACTTTTGTATTTATCAGGGTCCCAGTTATCTTTACGTTACGACACTGATGCATACACGAGGAACCAACTTAACTTCGTCGTAGAAGATTGTGGAAAACCTTCTAAGAACGTCATTCAGGTCTGCAATTGTTCATATGAAATGTGGACTTAATACCGGTCTGGAACACCTTCCAAGAAGTAACGTAAAGAATTAACAGTGATTCGAGAATTTGTTAAGCTATAGAATTCCTTTATGAACTAAAGTTTATGACCAATAGATAGAATTTTCAGTGAATTGCGTTGTAAGTGCGTGTACGTCTGCCTGTGCAATCGAGAAATGATCTTGCATGACAAATGATCTTGTTCTACTCTGCTACTCATATGGTAACAGCGACGGTGCTGCGTTGTAAAAATTATGTGGTGATTATTAACAACATATGTTGCATGTGGGGGGAAACGGTGTTGTTTTGAGGGGGAAATAGTCATCTTACCTGAATCATAAATTGTCAAACACTGACTTTAAATTTTATTTAATTCCACAGCAAATGTTTCAAATGGCTCTAACCACTATGGGACTAAACATATGAGGTCATCAGTCCCATAGACATAGAACTACTTAAACCTAACTAAGCTACGGACATCACACACATCTATGCCCGAAGCAGGATTCGAACCTACTACCGTAGCAGCAGCGTGATTTCAGACTGAAGCGCCTAGAACCGCTCGGCCACAGCGGCCGGCAATTTCATAACAACTTTGCACATTTCACCACTAACACCATAATACACAGCCAATTCCATAATCAAGTTCATAGCCAAAATAAAACATTTAACGCTCCCGCTAACTAAAAACAAGAACTATACCCCACTGGGAAAAAAATTTAAATAACATGTTCTCTGCAGAAACGAGAACCCTTCAGTCAGTATGTGACACTCCAGGTTTTTGTCACACAATGAAACGTAACCCAATCTCCATAACCGTGCCAGAATGCAGAGGCGACACATAAAATCTTAAAAGACAGAGCAGAACTATTATTTATATCAAAATATGAGACCCTCAAGTACCACGTATAGCTCCAAATAATCCAGGAAATTACGTAACCACCAATAAATACGAAATAATACCAACGAAATCAAGACAAGTGTAGTGAAAAAAATACCTCGAAGAGGGAAAAGAAAACAGATAAACTATGTTAACACCTGGCTGAAAATGACTTACAAGTTTGTGGCGCCCTCCATCGGTAATGCTAGAATTCAATGTGGTATTGGTCCACCTTTAGCCTTGATGACAGCTTCCACTCTGGCGGCCTTACGTTCAGTCAGGTGCTGGAAGGTTTCTTTGGGAATGGCAGGATATTCTTCACGGAGTCCTCCACTGAGGAGAGGCATCGATATCGCTCGATGAGGCTTGGCACGAAGTCGGCGTTCTAAAGCATGCCAAATGTGTTTCATACTATTCAGGTCAGGACTCTGCGCAGGCCAGTCCATAACAGGTATGTTATTGTCGTGTAACCACTCCGCCACAGGCCGTGCATTAGGAACAGGTGCTCGATCGTGTTGAGAGATGCAATCGCCATCCCGGAATTGCTCTTCAACAGTGGGAAGCAAGAAGGTGCTTGAAACATCAATGCAGGCTTGTGCTGTGATAGTGCCACGCAAAACAACAAGGGGTGCAAGCTCCCTCCATGAAAAACACGACCACACCATAACCCCACCGCCTCCGAGTTTTACTGTTGGCACTACACACGCTGGCAGATGACGTTCGCCATACCCACACCCTGCCATATGATCTCCACGTTGTGTACCGTTATTCGTCACTCCACACAAAGTTTTTCCACTGTTCAATCGACCAATGTTTACATTCCTCACATCACGGGAGGCGTCGTTTGAAATTTACTGGCGCGATGTGTGGTTGATGAGCAGCCGATCGACCATGAAATCCAAATTTTCTCAGCTCCCACCTAACTGTCATAGTACTTACAGTGGAATCTGATGCAGTTTGGAATTCCTGTGTGATGGTCTGGATAGATGTCTGTCTATTACGCATTACGACCCTCTCCAAATGTCGGCGGTCTCTGTCGACGAGGTCGACATGTACACTTATGTGCTATACGTGTCCATTTTTCCACTTCATTATCAAATAGGAAACAGTGGACCTAGGGATGTTCCAGAGTGTGGAAATCTCGCGTACAGACGTCTGACACAAGTGAAACTCATTCACCTGACCACGTTCAAAGTCGTGAGTTCCGCGGAGAGCCCCATTCTGCTCTCTCACGATGTCTAATGACTACTGAGGTCGCTGATATGGAGTACCTGGCAGTAGGCGGCAGCACAATGCACCTAATATGAAAAAGTATGTTTTGGGGGTATCTGGATAATTTTAATCACATAGTGTACATCCATACTATGCAAGAAATCGGTGACCATTTGAAAATGCAGCATGAGTGAGTTAACTGGTCATCTTATGTACAGGTTGTGGACAAAAATATGGAAACGCCATAATCACATTAGTATGCATAACGCGGAGTGCGAAAGCAGTTGGCATTCAAAACCTTTTCCAGTCGTCTCGGAATGGATAAGGACGGGTGCTGTGTGGTTTTCAAGGGAATGTTATACACTCTTGCTGCAAAATAGTGGCAGGTTCAATTAACAATGATGGAAGTGATAGCGATCATGTACTCGCCTTTCCAAACTAGACTATAAAGACCCAATAACATTCCCTTTAATCCCACAAACCAACCAACCCAACAACATTGACATCTGGTTACGAGAAGCCAGGCGAGATGCGAAAATTCATCCCCCCTTGCTCGCAAATCTAGGCATGAATAGGCGCCCTGTCTCTTTGGAACACATCATATTGGGGAACAAACATTGTAGTATGGGATGGGCCTGACCAGCTGACATTGCCGCATCACTCTTGGCAGTAATGTCATGATGATCTCTCCATTGGCGAAAGATTCCGGAATAGTCCCTCATTAGCATCCACGGGAGGGGATCGCCAAGGGGGAGATTACCATGAGGAAAAGATTGAATAATCAGTGAATGTATAACGTTCTACGAGCCGGTACGTGGAATGTCAGAAGCTTGAATGTGGTACTGAAGCTAGAAAATCTGTAAAGAGAAATGCCAAGGCTCAATCTAGATATAGCATGGGTCAGTGAAACGAAATGGGAAGAAGACAAGGATTTCTCGTCATATGAGTATAGGGTAAAATCAACAGCAGCGGAAAAGGTATTTCGGAAGTAGGATTCGTTATGGATAGAAAGGTAGGGCAAAGCGTGTGTTACAATGAGCAGTTCAGTGATAGGGTTGTTCTTCTCATAATCGACGGCAAACTAACACCGAGAACGATAGTTCCAGTATACATGCCGACGTCGCAAGCTGAAGATGAAGAGACATAGAAAGTATATGATGATACTGTAAGAATAATACAGTACAGTACATAAAGAGAGATGAAAATCTAATAGTCATGGGGGACTGAAATGCAGTTGTAGGGGAAGGAGCAGAAGTAATGGTTACAGGAAAATACGGCTTGGAACAAGGAATGAGAGGAGAAAGACTAGTTGAGTTCGGTAATAGCGTATACTCTGTAATAGCGTATACTCTGTTCATGAGTCATTAGAGGAGGAGATGGAAAAGTCCGAGTGATACTGGAAGATGTCCGTTACATTACATCATCGTCAAGCAGAGATTCCGAAAACAGGTACCGGATTATAAGGTGTATCCAGGAACAGATATTGACTCACAACACAATGTAACAGTGATGAAGAGTAGGCTGAAGTTAAAGAGATTAGTCAGGAATAATCAATACGCAAAGAAGTGGGATACAGAAGTGCTAACGGATGACGAGACCCACGCTTGAAGTTCTCTAAAGCTATAGATACTGCAATAAGGAATAGCTCAGCAAGCACTACAGTTGAAGAGAAACGGACATCTCGAAAAAGGGCAATGGCAGAAGGTGGAAAGAAAAACATAGGCAGAAACTGTGAAGAAACCATGGATAGTAGAAGAAATACTTCAGTTTGATAGATGAAGGAGGGAAGTACAAAAATGTTCAGGGAATTTCAGGAATACAGCAGTAGAAGTAGCTAAGAAATGAAATAAATAGAAGGTCCAGAGAAGCTAAGACGAAATGGTTACATGAAAGATGAGAAGAAATCGAAAAATAAATGATTGCCGGAAGGACTGACCCGGCATACAGGAAAGTCAAAGCAATATTCAGTGACATAAAAAGTAAGGGTGATAACATTTAGAATGCAACGGCAATTTCACTGCCAAATGCAGAGGTGAGAGCGGATAGGCGGAAAGAATACATTGAAAGCCTCTATGAGGGGAAGATTTGTCTGATGTGATAGACAAAGAAACAGGAGGTGATTTAGAAGAGATAGGGAACCCAGTATTATGCTCAGGATTTAAGAGAGCTTCGGAGGACTTAAGATCGAATAAGGGATAGATAACATTCCACCAGAATTTCTAAAATCATTGCGAGATGTGCCAACAAAACGACTATTCGCATTGGTGTGTAGAATGTATGAGTCTGCCGACATACCATCTGACTTTCAGAAAAAACATCATCCCGACAATTCCGAAGAGTGCAAGAGTTGACATGTGCGAGATAATCACACAGTCAGCTTAACACCACAGGCATCCAAGTCGCTGACAAGAATAGCATACAGAAGAATGGAAAGGAAAATTGAGGATGTGCCACATGACGATCAGTTTGGCTTTAGAATAGGTAAAGGCACAAGAGATGCAATTCTGGCGTTGTGGTTGATAACGGGAGTATGACACGCTTATAGGATTTGTCGACGTCGAAAAAGCGTTCGACAATGTAAAATGGTGCTAGATGTCCGAAATTCTGAGAAAAATAGGAGTAATCTATTGGCAGAGAAGAGTAATATACAATATGTACAAGAAACAAGAGGGAATAATAAGTGTGGACGACAAAGAACGAAATTGTGCACTACATCCCGGGATGGGACTTTGTCTCCTGAATAATTTTCTGCCATTCCTCTCTGGACCTCGCCGTGGACCTCCATTTATGGAAACCGACTCTGGCAGCGTCCTCTCCAACCTCGTCGCTCCATCTCAACCTCGGTCGTCATCTTGTTCTTCCTCCTCCAGGTTCACTGCAGCAGGCTTTTCTTGCGGTATTTGTCTCATCGAGTCGCATTACATGTCTAGGCCATCTCAGTCTACACAGCTTTATGAACTTTACCACATCATCCTCCTTATAGCAATCTTAAAGTTCGTCATTTTTGCGCCGTCTCCAGGTCCTATTTTCACACACAGCTCCAAAAATCCTCCTCAATATACTTCTGTCATGTAATCTCAGTTTGTTTCAATCCTGATTCGTAATTGTCCACGTTTCTGAGCCATTAAATAAGTGCTAGACGTATCAGCGTTTTGTAAAGTGGGCACTTAGTCCCTCGTGATATAAGCTGGGATTTAAAATGTCACAACATTCCAAAGTAGCATCGATTAGAAGCACTTATGCAGCCATAATTTCGGTAAAGGTGGTGCCATTTTCTTCTATCTTTGAGCCTAGATAAGTGAAACATTCCACTCGCTCAAATGTCATTCCATCAAGGGTTATTGTGGGCTGTAAGGGTTGGTTAGTGCCATTATACATATACTTGGTCTTTCCTTCATTACTTCTCAGGCCCATCTTCTCTGCACTCGGTTTTGGAGCTGAGAATGTACTTTGTAGATCTCTTTCTCCTTATTAAATCCAAGTCATCTGTATATCCCAGAAACTGTACAGACTTGTAGTAGATAGTTCCCCTTGTATGAATACTCGATTCGCGTACCACCTTTTCAAGCGCCAAGTTGAATTGTAGGCAGGAAAGCCCATCTCCTTGCCGTAGCCCAGTTCGAGTGGGAAACTGAGGTGATAGCCTGGACTGCACTCGCACTCTACACTGGGGGTACTTTAGGGTGACCTCTATTAAATGCACAAATTTTCCAGGCACTCGAAATTCCCACATTGCATCATAAAGTTTGGCTCGGTTTATTGTGTCATATACAGATTTAAAGGCAATGGTGCGCACGAACATTGAATTCATTGGTTGGATTAAGAAGGGTATAAGACAGGGATGTAGTCTTACCCCCTCCCCCCCCCCCCCCCGCAGTTGAACCTGTACACCGAAGAAGCAATGATGAAAATAAATGAAAAGTTCGGAGTTCGGGAGTGAGGAAGCACTGCATGATCTGCTGAATGGAATGGACAGTCTTATGAGTACAGAATATGGATTGAGATTAAATCGGAGATAGACGAAAGTAATGAGAAGTTCAGAAATGAGAACAGAGAGAAATTAACTTCCTAGGTTGCAAAATTACCAATGACGGACGGAGAATTACGATATCAGAAGCAGACTAGCACTGGCAAAAAGGGCATTCCTGGACAAGAGAAATCATAGTATCAAACATAGGCCTTAATGTGAGGAAGAAATTTCTGAGAATGTACGTAGGAGCACATCATTGTATGGTAGTGAAACATGGGCTGTGGGAAAACCGGAACAGAAGAGAATCGAATTATTTGAGGTACTGCAGACGTATGTTGAAAATTAGGTGTACTGACAAGGTAAGGAATAAGGAGGCTCTGCACAGAATCAGAGAGGAAAGGAATATGTGGAAAACACTGATAAGGGGAAGGGACAGGGTGATAGCACATCTGTTAAGACATCAGGGAACCACTTCCAAGGTACTAGAGAGAGGTGAAGAGATCTGTAGAGGTAGGCAGAGATTGGAATACATCCAACAGATAATTGAAGACGTAGATTGCAAGTGCTACTCTGAGATAAAGATGTTGGTACAGGAGAGAAATTCGTGACGGACCGCATCGAACCAGTCAGAAGACTGATGACTCACAAAAACAAAAAAGTCTGTATTGACGGTAGTTGGTATTCCACCTACTAAAGAGTTTACTGCTGCCTGAACTGCTGTTCAGAACATTATGTGGAAATTTTTGGAAATTTGTTATAAGGTCTTATGGGACCAAACTGCTGAGGTCATCGGTCCCTAAGCCTACACACTATCAATCTAACTCAAACTAACTGACGCTATGGACAACACACACACCCTTGCCCAAGGGAGGACTCGAACCTCCGACGGGGCGAGCCGCACGGACCGTGACAAGGCACCCTAGACCGCGCGGCTACCCCATGTGGCGAACATTTTGTGCTCAACATTTAATCGTTTTATAATTCACGCCTTACGTCAGTTCCTTCGTTATAACGAAATATGTTTGTCATTCATTTCGTCCCCATTCCATTCCGCAGCCGATATCCGGGAACAGGACAGGACACTTTTAGTTTGACGCCTGATTTTGTTGTTGAGGATGCTGATTGGTAACCTCGACTATTCGTATTTGTTGGTTATTACATCTGGTTTTATGCTGTTGGTCTTGCCTGCCGGGAGGTGGCTGTGAAACATTTAACGACGGTGATCCCTGAAAATTAGTCTGCCACTGACTTCCATTTTGGTTCAAATGGTTCACATGGCTCTGGGCACTATGGGACTTAACATCTGAGGTCGTCAGTCCCCTACACTTAGACTACTTAAACCTAACGTAACCTAAGGACGTCACACACATCCATGCCCGAAGCAGGATTCGAACCGGCGCCGTTAGCAGCAGCGCGGTTCCAGACTGAAGCGCCTAGAACCGCTCGGCCACAGCGGCCGGCTCCCATCTTGGTTTAGGTTTTGCCCTCAGTATCCCTGATAGGGCGAGCGTCTTTTATTCTGATACCCGGGGTGATATCTTTGGTTATTATTTTTATTTGTACATACAAAATTGGAAATGTTCTAGTTTTGTGTTTGCGCAATGTCGTTTTTGCCATCGCCAGACGTGGCACCGTTTCTACTCCGAGAGTGATTCCTACCATTGTTGTTGCGGTCCGCATAATATTGCGGGCCGTCACTGCGTTTGTCGCTCATGCCTTTCACCTCTTCTTTAATTAAATCAAGCGAATCCACCACAGACAAAAAGTTTTCCAAAGTGTCTTCGGTCGCCTGCATTAGCTTTTCCGAATATTTGGCAATTTACCACTTAAAATTCTTATCACATCTTTGACTGATATCGGATTGTCCCAATACCCTGTCTTTTCAGTGTACTTTTTCAAAATACTTCCAATGACTGGGCATTATGAGTCTCTGGATTGAATACTTTACGTTTTATACGTGCTTGAATATGTGGTGACCAATATTTGTTTAAGAACGCGTGTTCGAACAGTTCACACGTCGAACAGGGTTTCGCCGTTGCCGCGTCCCATAACACAGATTCGTCCTGCATGTATGAGTCAGCAAACTTAATTTTCTGTCGTTCGTTCCACGCCTTTGGCAATATGCCTTGAAGACTGCGTATAAACATCACAGAAGTGGAAACCTTTTTTCTGGAATACATATCTGAAACTGACTATGTCTAAGAAGGCTCTGTTTTAAAGCACGGCTGCTAATTTCTGTGCGGCGCGCGCAGAACAGGAACTGCTTCCCGCACATGTACCATAAGATCCTGTTTCATTTTGCACCTGCAGGTTGTACATTGGGGTACTTTCCTGTACGTTTGCTGCCTGTGCATGGGCGCCTGTATTGTGTCACGCGGCGTGTTAACAGCTCTTCCTACATGCTATTTGAGGTCGGTTACTTGAGCGCGCCATTGGAGTAAATGTTGTGCTAAAAATTTCCGGATTTCGCCAAGTTCAGTACGAATATTTTCTCCTGCAGTTTATGGCTCGGGCACGACTCCTGAGGTTACGGCTTGCAACGCAGCGCGTGTTGGTTGTTCGACCTTTTTCGTTGTTTCGGTGTCCTTTTTAGAAATCTATTCCTGAAATGCTTTATAATATTTTTCTCCCTGAGTAGTTAGCTCTTGTGTAACCTTCTGACCCAGCTCAAGAGACAACTTGTTTTCCCCCTCAGTGACGTACGGGACTTAAGTCTCAATTTCGGATGGCTGTGTTTCATTTTTGTGACATCTTCTGATACTTTACTCACGATATCAGGTATCTCGCGATATTTTTTAGTCGAATTTGAAATTTCTGTTTTGACTTCTTCCAGTGCCGTGATCAGTGAATTTATATTTTCCACTACGGCATCGAACTTTGTATCGAATCTTATGCACTGACGATTCACGAAAGCGACATTTTACTGTTTTAAATCATCATATTGTTGTTTGAATTTATCTTAGATGCTTTCGGATTGATATCTGAATTTATGTTCAATGCTTTCTGATTGTTGTTTAAGTTTATTTTCGATTTTGTTCTATTGTTCTCTGACAACATGCGTAAAATTCGCAGTAATTCGTGCAATCAAATCGTCTAATAGCGAAGCTGACTATGTTGGCGTCATGACCGGTTTGCAAATTTGCGACTGTACATCCACTCCCTCGAGCAAGGCATTTACATTTTCTGCTCCACTTTCTGACACTTCCGTATTAGAACTTAAAATTAATTGCATGAATCGATATAATTACGCACTTATAAAACCAACAAAGAAATACATAAACTCTG
Source organism: Schistocerca piceifrons (assembly GCF_021461385.2). Lineage (NCBI taxonomy): Eukaryota > Metazoa > Arthropoda > Insecta > Orthoptera > Acrididae > Schistocerca > Schistocerca piceifrons. The sequence goes on from NC_060138.1 coordinate 571,873,015, forward strand.
CAGAAAAGTGATTTACAATTACGAAAGACAACGTGGATGCCTAATTACAGAGACAGCAGAATGGCTAACTCTCCTTCTTGCCAGCACGCTGTACAAGAGTAGCCATTTTGGCCTTCTGGGGCAATAATGCTTTATAAGAAAATCTTTTACAGAAACAGTAATGACAATAATTATTTAGAAATGATGTATTTATTGAGCCACATATTAAATACGCAAGTTATGAGAGACGTTGCCGAAATGCAAAGGCGGGGTAGCAGTCCTAGTGTCCCGTAGCTTTCCTTCAGCACGGCGTGTGAGGACCTGAATAATTTTCCGGTTTCTCTGTTAACATTTCATTTCCATCCGTACACAGCATCTCCAGATATGTGGATTAGTACATCCTCCCACAGATTGGATACTTGGAAAAGAAAACAAACATATGTAATTCAAGTAAAATGATATTGTCGCACCCCATGTTGGTCACCAAAGTGACTCGTCTCCTCACAAAAGATTACTAATATCTGGATTTAAGTAGAAACTGAACTTAATCACTGGAAATAAAACTGTTGAAATTAATTGGATCAGACGGCCGCTGTTGACGGGGGATGCATTTTTGTTAGTGGCCAAAATTACTTCTAGAGAAAGGCTGCAAAATGTAGTGAAGATTACGTCTTTTAATGCCGTCACAAATTTTGCGGGACCGGCATCTGCTATTTACGGGCGATATGGAATCGTAGCTTGGAGACTGCGGCGAGATCATTTAAGGTTCCGAGCTTGCACTCAAGTTTACAAAACGCTTCGTGATGATCGGCAGTTAATCTCAGGGACGCAGAAGCAAGTTGATAATGAATAAATGGGAGAATACTATTTGTATTCGGCCATTGCATTTCCACGGCCACCGCCCGTTAAGCTCGTATTGGTCGTTGGCTGTAATAAAAAACATTTTATGTATCTTATCTCTATTAGGAGAACAGTTAAAATGAAAACTCATGAGACTTAACTAGTTAATATTAATTTAATTACAAGTGGTTCTAAAGCTAATACGTGACACATCAGATTTGTCTACACAAAAGAAAAATTAATTGCTCATACGCAAGGAACGCATCTATAGTACGTCCAAAGACTAACAGGTAAGAGAGCAGGAGTGCTCTTGACTTACTAAAAAAAAAACTTTCTTCGACGTTACATAAAATTACCTGGGTCTGTCCATATAACGCTTCAGGATGATTGACTCAACGCGGCGGTTGCGTATAATCCCTGGTCACAAATTGAGCCTGAATCGGTGGTGATGATTTGCTGCCACGATGCGATAGGGATTCTCCGTAGCTCATAGATGTGGGCTGTAAAGGTTGACTATACTACCTCTGGTAAAGGCACTCGCATTTGTGAACAGAATGAACGGTAGAAGTCTCAGCAGCATGGGGGCCTGTGCGACAAATCACGACGTGACCGCCACTGCGGAGGCGGAGTCCCTACGTAGTAAGGTCTGCACTCGTTCTGCACGCGGGTAGTGACAGCTGTCGTGGAGAAAGTTCCACACTGTCACCTGGCTTATCCCAAGCTGGGGGGCCATTTGCCTGGAGCTGATAAAGTGTCAACTGCATAGATGCTTTGTCTACACCTTCAGGTGGGTGTACTTCCCTTGGAACGCATTTCCGATCATAAGTGCATATGACCTATTTTGTTCCTAACCCTCTCAGCGATCGTTTCTTGCAGTTTGCTTACAGAGAGTCTTCACAAGAGGAACCAACTTGTAGACAATATAACAGAAAGGGATGTTGAAGTGGATGAAGAAGAAATGGGATGTCACAAACAATGTGACAATTGCCCAGGAGCTAGTTGTGAATGTTATGGACGCAACAGTTTAATAAGCCATGGTTGCAAAATATTGACGTTGGTTATTTACAGAAGAGTGGATATACTGACTGAAACCGACATCTGTGATGAACGTTTCGGGTTCTGGTGACGTGTGGGGAAACGTGAGGAATACTGAACTTACGACATGTCTTAGAAACTAGAATGATCAACAGCAAAACTTACTTCTACAGCTCATCCACATTTAGAGAAATCTCTGGAATTTTTTTAAAATGATGCTGCCGCCATTTAGTGTGATAATTTTTATTTTATTGTTATACGATTATGATTTAATACCTGTTTATTACGACTAGTTGGTGGTTTCATTTAAAAACTGTGCTCTAGGATCCAGAAATGAAACTCAGCAATATATTTATGCGTTTGGGAGATGTTGTCACTTTTACTGACAGATCTGGCCTATACGACCAGATATGCTTTTTCGGCAAGGACTTTAATTTCACACTTGTCTGATGTTTTTTGACATTTAAATAAGTTTTTGTACTTGAAAATAGCCTAAGGCCGGAATCTGGACTGTACAACAATAAAATAAAAATTATTACAGTCAAATGACGGCAGCATCATTTAAGATATTTACCATGTATCTGGTTCCGGCCGGCCGCTGTGGCCGAGCGTTTCTTCGGCGCTTCAGTCTGGAACCGCGTGACCTCTACGGTCGCAGGTTCGAATCCTGCCTCGGGCATGGACGTGTGTGATGTCCTTAGGTTAGTTAGGTTTAAGTAGTTCTAAGATCTAGGGGACTGATGACCTCAGATATTGAGTCCCATAGTGCTCAGAGCCATTTCAACCATTTGTATCTAGTTCCAGCCAAAATAAAAATTATCTTTCGACAGTGTTGACTGAAATAAAGTTTTTGAAATACTGAAGGTAGCATAGTGATATATACAGAGCTAAAGGTTATCCACAACTGATACAGAAACCACACTGCAGTTACAAGAATGTAAGTACATGAATGGGGCGCGGCATTTCAAGAGGTATGGAGACAAGACTGTAGTATATCCCGATATTATTCCGCATGTACCCTGAGCAAGCTGTGAAGGAAACCGAGGAGAAAGTTCGAAAGGAAATTAAAATTCATGGAGACGAAATAAAAACTTTGAAGTTTGCCGAGGACATAGTAATGCCGTCAGAGACGGCAAAGATCGTGAAAGAGATGTTAAACGGAATGAGCACTGTTTTTGAAAAGAAGGTATAAGGTGGACATCAACAGAAGTAGAAGAAGGGTAACGGAACGCAGTCGAAATAAATCTGGGTAAGGGAAATAGATTAAAAAATGACACATTGAAAGTAGTCTATGAGTTTTGCAACTTGGGCAGGAGAATAACTGACGATTGTCAAAGCAGATAGAATCTAAAATACAGCGTGTTAACAGCAATAATAGCGGTTCTAGAGGAAATAACGTTGTTAACAACGAATATAAATTTAAATGGTATGATATATTTTCTGAAGGTCTCATTTGATAGGACGTGTCCTGAGCTATCAAGGAGCGTCAGTTTGAGAGCAGAAGGAAGTGTGGGCGGCAACACTGTAGAATCAGACCAAGTAGTAACTAGAGTAAGAAAGCTCAAATGGCTATAGGTTGCAGTAGTAATGCAGAGATGATGTAAAGTGTTCAGACTGGACTCTCGTGGAGAGCTGCAACGAAGCAGTCTTCAGACTGAATACCACAACAGGAACATCGAAAAGAGTGGTGAAAGCCCCGGCATGTGATGGCGGTATACATACCGAGCGTGTAAGTGAAAGGAACATTGGCAACTGCGCTGGAGAAGGCACTCGTACATGGCAACTGTTGTACCGGAAACAATAGGTTAACAACTGCTTAGCGCAAGGAAGCGAACCCTATTCTCTGTAAGTGGCCTTCCGGGATGGAGACTGAGTAATGAAGCTCGGCGACAGAGCGGAAGGTCAGCACTCCTCGCACGTGTTGCGCTGAGGTGAGGGCAGCGCCGCTGGTGAAAGCACGTCGCCGGCGGAGCAGCGTACCGAAAATTGTTTCTGGATAATTAACCGAGCAGGAGCGAGAGGGAGAGGGAGAGCGAGAGAGTGGCGGGCCAGAGCCCCGCGCTGTCGATAGCCGGGGGTCACGGCCCCGCACCGCCAGCTCTCGCAGCCCAGACGGGGTCCAGCAACCTGCGGTTATCCTCAGGCTCGGGGCTTCCGCTGCTGTTCCGTGTGAGGCCAGGGACGAGGGAAGCGATCAAATCTCTCGCACCTCCCCACAGCATACCCAGGTTGTTCCATGCACGACAGAAACGCTGTTGCGCGGAATTCGGTAGCACAAAGGCAGGGTTCACCAGAAAACAAGTGCGTTTCATGCTCAACCTGTCCATCTGACGTATCTCGCAGTTTCCAGTTCAGCACTCACAGTGAGTCATAGTAGCAGAATTGGTCAATTAATGCATTATCGTTCTACATCCACTTCGATGTCTGTATTTCGCAAAGTACCTTAGGGTGTGTGGTGGAGTGTAGCTCTGGCACCAATATAATTTTACTCCTTATTTGTTCATTTATCAAATGGTGAATAGGAACAACAACTGTCCCTAAACATGTGTAGGAGTTCCAATTCCTCTGATTTTTTCATCGTGGTCATTCCGCGAGACATGTTTATGGGATGTAGTACGTCTACCTACTCTTCTTCAGAAATTCAGCAGTGACGTTTTCCTGATGCCCGAAGTCTCCCTTGTAGCGGCTACCAGTGGAGTTACTCTACGATCCCGCTCTTTGCAGGATGTTCTAAGTCTCTTCCGTTAATCATACTTGGCAATGGTTCCACACTGATGAATAGTATTCACGAATCTGTCGAACATGTCTTTTGTAAAAGATAGGAGACGAGGTACTACCGGAAGTAAAATTGTGAGGACGGGTCCTGAGTTGTGCATCGGTAGCTCAGTTGGTAGAGCATCTGTCCGCGAAAGGCAAACGACCTGATTTCGAGTCTCGGACCGTCAAATACTCTTAATACGTCAAGAAGTTTCATATCAGCGCACACTGTGTTGCAGAGTGAGAATTTTACTCTCGAAACATCCCCCAGGCGTTGTCTAGGCCATGTCTCCGCAAATCCTTTCTACTAGGAGTGCTAGACCCACAAGTTTCGCAAGAGAACTTTAGCAGGACAATGAATACTGGCGCAAGTAAAAGTGTGAGGAGGAGTCGTGAGTCGTGCTCGTGTAGTTCATCCCGGCACGATAGCTCAGCGTGCTCCATCAGAGGGTTAGCTGCCATCTGTAATAATAAAAAAAAGTGAGTGAACGCATGAACGATTAACTCGAAGGGGTGTCATGGGAAGTCCGCCGCTAACGAATGCGACGAACAAAAGCGAAAAAATTAGATTAAAAAAAAGTTGGCGGAGCGCTTGTCTCTGAACGGCAAAGGTCCCGAGACTAAGTTTCGGACTGTCACAAAGTTCTAAAATGGTTCAAATGGCTCTGAGCACTATGGGACTCAACTGCTGAGGTCATTAGTCCCCTAGAACTTAGAACTAGTTAAACCTAACTAACCTAAGGACATCACAAACATCCATGCCCGAGGCAGGATTCGAACTTGCGACCGTAGCGGTCTTGCGGTTCCAGACTGCAGCGCCTTTAACCGCACGGCCACTTCGGCCGGCACAAAGTTCTAATTTGCCAGGAAGTTTCATATCCATTAAAATCTCATTGTGTCTTTTGTAAGCCACTTCTTTCGTGGATGTATTACGCTTCCTTATAGTGATCCACTGAATTTCAGCCTGGCATCTCTTTTTCTTACAATTTATGTGATCATTTTAAGGTCCTCCGCATCGTTTTAACAAAGAAGTTGTGGTTGCTGACAATTTTAGCATATATTTTCTTACAAACTCCTGCAGTAATAATTTTTTGGAGTCAGTAACATTGTCATTAAATGTAACTGCTGCAGCAAGCTTTACGAGTACGATAGCTAAATTCCCTATCACAGCTTTAGATAATTTTCTTGTAGACAAAATAAAGAAAAAAATTAAACCATGAGACCAGTAATCAACAACCTGTAACACGATGGCGAACATTGTCTTGTTCTAGGTGTAAACATTCAGCAGGTCAAAAAGTCCACTACGTCTCAATACAGCAGAGAAGTTAAGCTAAAACAATTTGAGGTTTGTAGGAAACTGCTCAGAGATGTGAGCTGCATAGATGCTCACAATACTAGTGGCACGAATAAAAAAAAAAAATACAGCAGATTCATGAATAAATTCAGTGTTTTCGGCCAAAACTAAATCAGATCAAACAGAAATCTACAACAAAACCATCGATTATTCATAGAATAAAGGTATCTCGTAAGATAAAAAGAAAACTCTATGTACCTATACAGCTCCGAGTTAATGATTTTTAGCGAATTACAAGGAATACTAAAGAATAGTAAGGTAAACAATTGAGACATCTAAGCAAATTGGCTAAGTGTTATAGTGAAAGAGGAAAATGATAGAAATAGAGAGGAGTCGAAGCAGAAAGCTTTAAGAGTAAATGCTATGTTGGTGACAGACGGGTACAGGGTCACGAAATGTGTTTAACAAGTACTTTACATCTGTCACTGATAGTAAGGAACTATTAGGGTCTGTACATAGTGCCCTATTATACCACATAAATATAACTTTAGCTACATGAATATGATAGTGAGTTCACAGAAAGAAGTAAAAGTCAAATGGTTCAAATGGCTCTGAGCACTATGGGACTCAACTGCTGAGGTCATTAGTCCCCTAGAACTTAGAACTAGTTAAACCTAACTAACCTAAGGACATCACAAACATCCATGGCCGTGGCAGGATTCGAACCTGCGACCGTAGCGGTCCTGCGGTTCCAGACTGCAGCGCCTTTAACCGCACGGCCACTTCGGCCGGCTAAGTAAAAGTCATCACAAAATGTTTAAAATCAAAGCATTCTAGAGATGATGATGAAATATCAACGTAGTTATTTAGAGATTAAGTATCTTGTGCAAATATTTTTCAGCCGTGAGACACATCCTAATTGGCTAAAACATGGTGACGTGAAACGACTATTGAAGAAAGTGGATGAAGAAATGACCTCAGACTACAGTCCAGTTTCACTTTCATCTTTATTCTTGAAAATCACAAAAAATGGTTCAAATGGCTCTGAGCACTATGGGACTTAACATCTATGGTCATCAATCCCCTAGAACTTAGAACTACTTAAACCTAACTAACCTAAGGACAGCACACAACACCCAGTCATCACGAGGCAGAGAAAATTCCTGACCCCGCCGGGAATCGAACCCGGGAACCCGGGCGTGGGAAGCGAGAACCGCACGACCACGAGCTGCGGACTGAAAATCACACAAAAGGTATTTTACAGGGAGCTTCTTTAACCATTTGATCACGTATAACACACTGTCCAACACAAAGTTAGGGCTCTGATACAGAAATAGCTATTAACACGTATAGCGAGGAAGTACTTAATTCATTAGATAATAAATTATAAGCCGCAGATATTTTCCGTGACTCTGCCTAGGGCTTTGATTACGTGAATCCCATCCTTTCATATAAACTGGTATACTTGTGTCTCACTTACAATGCTACAAAATGGTTTAAGTCTTATCTCACAAACAGGATACAAAGTGCGTCAGTACAAGAAATCTGTGAATTAATCTGTCGGTCATAAAGAAACTGGGAAATAATTACTCTTAGTGTCCCCCAAATGGTTCAGCTTAGGATCATTGTTTTGTCTTGGGTACATTAATGACAAATTAATCATTTGCATGATTTTTTTCGTTTGCAATCATACAAGCATTGCAATGAACAGCAAGGCGAGCATAGCTTTACAGTGGGCTGCTTATGGCGTTTCCATGCACATTACTAAATGGTTTATAGTCAAGGCACAGCCATTAAGCTTTGGAAACGTTTCCACCTAGCTTATGTATAAAACGGGGAGCACATACAGGAGAGGTAGACTGTTAAATTCATGGGATTACAATTTCATAATAAATTAAGTGGGAAACAGAATACCACAGAAATGCTGAAAAATCAAAACCAGTCATTTTTTCGATATTAATGTTATTGGAGATAGATGATATCAAAACCAAAATGCTAGTACACTTTGCCTACTTTCACTATATGGTATCATGAATAGTCTTATTTTATGGCAACTACTCAAGTTCTGGGGGTCCAAAAGCGTGTAATACATACAGTTTATGGTGAGAATTGACGAATATCTGTTCAGGAAACTGGATACAGTAACTCAGTGTATTTATTCCGTAATGAAATTCTTTATAAGTGATACGTTCATGTTCCCAGCAAACAGCTCAGTTCCCAGAATCAATACCAGAAACAAGAACAACTTATATAAAAGCTTTTTCTTTATTCCAGAAAGGGGTTCATTAGTCGGGAACACACATTTCCAATAACTTGCCACCAACCTTAAAAAAAAGTTTAGCTACAAATAAAGTTCAGTTTAAGAAAGGCCTGGAGGACTTACTTCCATTCATTGACGTATTTCTCAACAGAACCAGCTGGTGTACTGTATGTATTAATTCTCTAATTATTATTGTTACAGTACATTTTTGGTAATCACGTAATGCAGAGAACCTAATTTCATTGTTTTTACAGTTTCGCCAACAGTATAATCGAGCAGTGTTGGATTTCTTCGTCTATTTACACACAGTATTTTATATTCGTTTACGTTCAATGCCAGCTGCCAGTACCTGCATCAGCCATCGATTCCCTGTAGGTTTGCTGCATTTTGGTATCGTTCTTCCCACAGACAACAGGAACGTCTGCAGCATAAACCATCTGACATTATCCTCTAGATCATTCATATATACTCGTATTTTAAGCAATAATGGCCTTATGGCGCTCTTTTGAGAGACTCCAGCAATTACCTGTGTATCTGGTTATTTAATTTCCTATTGATTTACTTTGCGAGGTTTCGGTAAGTTTGCACACAGCCCTGTGATCAGATGCTACCGGTTTTAAGCGCCCAATGGCACCACAAATTTCTCGATCTGAAACCTATATACCATGTACCAGTGCGTCCGAAAACTATCCGTAGAGTCACATTCCTCGACTTTTGAAAGGCGTTCGACTCAGTTCCGCACTGTCGCTTGCTCCAAAAAGTGCGCGCTTACGGTCTATCCGATGGCATATGCGGTCGAATAGGAAGTTTTCTAACTAACAGAGAGCAGTATCTCTTCCTGAATGGGGAGATTTCAACAAAAACGAGCGTAACATCAGGTGTGCCCCAGGGCAGCGTAATAGGTCAGCTGCTTTTTACGATTTACAGAAACGATCTGGTTGATGGTATTGTCAGCGGCATTAGACTGTTTGCCGATGATGCTATAGTCTATAGGAAAGTAGTATCACACGAAAGTTGTGAAAAAGTCAATGAGGATTTGCATAAAATAAATGCGTGTTGCAATGACTGGCAGTTATCTCTCAATACTTACTGCATACAACAAAGCGAAAATCCCCACTAATGTACGAGTACAAAATAAACGCACAGTCTTTGGAATCGGTAACATCCGTCAAGTATCTGGGTTTGACAATTCGAAATGATCTCAAATGGAACGATCAGATTACACAAGTAACGGGTAAGGCGACCTCTAGATTGTTGTTTATTGGTAGAATCCTGAAGCGATTCAGTCCTTCAACAAAGGAAATTGCTTACATTACTTTAGATCGTCCAGTCTTAGAGTATTGTTTGTCTGTATGGGACTCTTACCAGTCGGGTCTGATTCAAGAGATTGAGAAGGTCCAAAGAAGAGCGGCAAGATTCGTGACTGGTACATTCAGCCATTGCGAGAGCGTTACAAATATCATAGAAAGTTTGACTTGGGAGACTCGTGCAGATAGACGGAGGGGGCTGCTCACTAAATTCCAAAATTCGATGTTTGCTGATGATGTGGAACATATATTATTACCACCAACTTTCAAATCGTTGGTAGCCACTCGCATATGAATAGCACCTTTTGAATCAACCGCCTACTGGAAATCAGAGTGCACAGCCGAGGACAGAATTCACGAGACTCCTTGGTATTTCGTTACGCAGAACAGCAAAGCTTCGCTGACTGTTACACAGCATAACACACAAAGAGAGATGGCGTTACCAATACACAGCCAGTCCATATGTCGCCGTTCTCTGCGTTAAGTACAGGAAAGAAGAAATGAGACACGAACTGTACCAACGTAGGAGTTAACAAAAGCAAGTTTTAATCAAGCCAATTCATGAAAACGGTAAAATTTTTTCCGACGCAATATGTTGAAGGAAAATAGTCATCGATGAGCATCGAAGCCAATAACAACAAGCTTATTCGTGTTGTGCACTTACTGCTCTAGATCTTGATTTCGTTAACGAACCTTTGAACTGCGTAGCAATTTTATTTCACCACTATGTTTTAAGCTTCTCACGACTGATGCACTCATGTCTACATCCCTGTTATCGTAGCTTCAGCGAAGAAAGGCAGCAAAAATACTTGAGATGCAGCACTGCCTGACACATTACCATAAAACGTCACATAGAATTCGATGAATAAGGTGACGTGAAGCGAACTGTCGCCAGTACTTTTAGTGTCACATTGTTAACATAAAGGTCGTCCTCTGAGTTGTACTATGACCCAGATACATATTTCCTGATGTTACTGATGACTAAACGTTAAACGAAATTGGAAGCTCATCAGTAACCCATTCTCTTGGATGAGGACGAGGACATGTCTAACAGCCCCACCTTGACTGGCTTTTATCATCGAACCAAACGACGTAGGGTCGATCTGAAATTAGTTTCGATTATCCAGCACAACTGATCGGCACGTTGAATGATTGAGGAAACACCAGCTAGTGTCCATAGCCACAGTTGTATATTTTTGAACTATTACGACACATGTCATCCTTCCACACATGTCTTCCTTCGAACAAAATTTATGCATGGTGAACCAGAATTCAAGCGACAAACTTTACGGGGTTGTTCGAGGATACCTTCAGAGTATTTTGATTTATGGGACTCACGGTCTACCGCGGCTCGTTACAAAGTTTATCTTGGTTTCGTATCCCAATCGCAATGAAAACAGTGCACGGGAGTACAAATGTAGGCGGCATGCGCTGTGTGTTGCTCACGGTAGCCACTGTTAACAAGCGTAGTACCCATTTTACTCTTCGTCTACAAGTCTGTATTTGGTACTGCTCGGTTCAACCTTGAATTTCTTTTTCTGGCACTGTTAACATAGCTACACAGCTGTATGGATAGGCCGATATGCACCTCATATATGGGTTCACTGAATGCACAATGGAGAGTGGCATAGTAATGCTACGCTGAGCTATTCCCGCAGTGGCGGCAACCACACCATAGTACAGTGTTTCGTCTGAGGGTTGTTGTATTACTCTGTGTTGTGTGGTGCACTTTTCGCTTATTGCATATTACAGGCTTCTTCAACGATATGAAGGTATCTTCACAGAAGCAAGGGTGAGTGTGGTAAAACTGTAGTTACGTTATTGCTCTGTAGCTTGCCCTCAGAGGCCACGGATCCATTATATCCACATACGCAGAAGGTATCCCTGCACAACCTCTGAAATTTTATCGTTGGAGTTCTGGTTCACCCTGTCTATCGAATCCAAATTGCCATAAAGTAGCCGGTTAAGTAATGCTCTATGCATTGGTCCAATTGCTGGACTTGTTCGAACAACACTTATCCGATAGCAAAACAGACAAGACGGATCCTGTTTAAAACCCATCATTATAGATAGACACCCTGAAAAATTCGGAACTTCCATGTTACATTCTCCACTCACTGGCTCCGTCAGACAGTAGGATGGAGACAACGGTTTCGCGTGAAGGGTCGTAGGTGGTTAGCTTGAAAGTGAAAATTTTATTCTAAGTGTCATTTTCACTATTTTTAGCATTTTCTGCTGAAATACCAACTAAAACATTAACTCAAATGCACCACAAATAGAACATAGCCGCAATGTCACTGATTACACAGTTGGTATTTGATGTGAGGGATCGTTTCTGATTCAGACATTGCTGTATCCTCAATCTCAGTTTCTCTTTTATCACTACTCAGTTTTGTTGAGGGCTCTTTGTTAACATCGTTTAGCCATTAGTTACTACTCACAGAAATTTTCCTCTTTGGCTTTTCACTCAAAATTTTACTCGGTTTCTCTGTACTAGCAGAATCATTTGTGTCCATATGAGTGCTCTTTCTCAGATGATGAATCTTTAGATGCCTCCGCTGTACGTAACGATCATCGCACTTCATGTCCTGTTTAAGGAGCACCGCAAATCACATCAGTCTGAACGTCCTAAATCGCGGCAATTTCTCAGCTACTTGCTTCAAGCTTAAAAATCATTCACTAGAAAGGCAACTTTCAAACTATTCATTTTTATGCAAGAGCACACCATTAATTGTTCTTCGGCAGCATTACATGGTGTTTTTAATGACAGGAATTTTTCTTGTAATACTGTAATTAGACACATTTGGGGTGGGTGGTCTGGTACTGCCCCCTATGAAATAACCATAAGACTTTTTTGTTAGTTGTTAGATCTCCGAACATGCTAGTGGTACATTGTTCACATATGAATCAGAAATAATGATTTTATGGGAAAAGATCAGTTCAATAATTTGTATTCCACTCTTTCTCACGCACTCCACAAATATAGAATAAGACAGTTACTTCCATTAATCGGGGCAAGCAAGAGAAAAAGACATTTTCATGATACTCTACATTGCCTTTCATGAAGGAAGACAGTAATTGTTTAATACACACCGAAAGATCTAAAATAAAAAATCAGCAAAACATGAGCACTCTGATATGGGGCTCTGACACAGGCACCAGGAGGTACTGACGCAAGTACCTACATGTGAAGACGAACCAGACTGATCGAAACATGTCACGTAATTCAAATCGCGCAACTCAGATTGAAATAATAAATGAGAATTGTTTCTAGTGACGGAAAGAATGTCGACTATGTGATAGAAAACGAACCGATAGAGTGAAATTTTCTCATGTGACACGTTCTGCCACGACGCTCAATATTGTTACTGCTCTCCAAGAACGGTGAATTCTGTTGTCAGACATGTTGTGGAAGTTCGCTTGCCTGTCACGGCTCGGTAGATGGTAAGATGCCGAGGGAAGTAATTTCTGTCCATAGCGCTCTGTTAAAGTATTCCACAGCGCAATCGTTAAACGCTAGGCTACTATGGGACCTAAATACCTGCCCATTTCACAACCTTACGATCTGCTGTCTCACCCATGCAGAGGAGAGTCGGAACACCAACAACTTGTATCAAAAGTTGATGAATAATCTCCACCTCACATTGGCACTGAGCCGCGCGGAGAGACAGCGCGGTTAGAGGCACCATGTCACTGACTGCGCGGCCCCTCCCGCCGGAGGTTCGAGACGTCCCTCGGGCATGGGTGTGTCTGTTGTTCTTAACATAAGTTAGTTTAAGTTAGTGTTTAAGTACTGTGTAAGTCTAGGGACCGATGACCTAAGCAGTTTGGTCCTTTAGAAATTCACACACACACACACACACACACACACACACACACACATACACACACACACACACACATTAACACTGCTTTAAGTAGGAAGAAATGTGACTGCTCACAAGGTCAAGAGGAGAAGCAATGGTTCAAGAAGATAAGTGCGTTCCGTTGACATGTCAGCAATATTTCGCAGAAATTAAACAAAATACTAAAAAACATTGTGTTACAGAAACCTACAGCCACTTACAAAGAGGTCTTCTCGCCTCGGTTTTTCGGAAGCCCGATGTCTACAGGATAACATGCCGGTGTAGAAAAACCTATACTGGTCGCAACAAACACAGAGTTAGTGTAAACTGGATGGAATATGATTGCTGCACTCGGCTTTCGCAGCCCAGTAGTACGCTATAGTTGAGCACTTCGGAGCTTACTAAGCCAACTATGAAAATACGATTGGTAGTACGTTTTATTAATTCGGACGGTGGCTTCCAACTTGTTAAGGCGTGGGACCCTATAATTTTTTTTATATCTACGGAAAGAGAAATTCGTACTCCTAATCATACGTCTGGCGACTACTAATTTCATTACGTTGACACAGATTTAACTTCGTGAGCCTGCAATTTGACAGAGCGCATGCTCGCGACATTACGCATGCGTCGTAGATGGAGCAGTACTCGTCAGAGGGCACTTAAGTCAACTGAGAATGCTCTTGAAGTGTTAAATGAGGAGCATTTTCCTCAACGCCAGTTTTTTGGTATAAAGTTGACGACATGCACCAGCAATCGCGTTATTGTATCAATAATTGTTGTACTACTAGTAACCGTTCTACCAAGCCATTAATTAATGATCGAGAAATAAGGTATTTTTTTATTGTAGATTTAGTCAAAACTCTCACCTGCAGGTATCTGGAAGATTGTCAGTCAAAATATCGTCACAAGATGTCGACGTCACCCGGTTACAATTCCGAAACCTCATAGAATACTCATAATTCCGGGAAAGACAGCTGAGCATTGGCAAAAGAACTGTAAATAATTGTTGACTGTACATTTTCAAACAAAGTTACGGGTATGCTACCTGTATGAAGCAACGAAATTTTGACTCTTTACAGACGTTTTAGCATTTTTCTAGAGCGATTAAGGCTCTAGATTGGGATTTAGAACTGTCATTCTATTATCTAAAATGTCCGCACATGCAACAGGGTCCATCTACACCTGCATCTACATCTACATGACCACTCTGCAATTCTCGATTAAATACCATTTCTCTACCGTTCCACTCTTGAACAGCACGTGGGAAAAACGAACACTCTAATTTTTCCATAAGAGCTCTGATTTCTCTTATTTTATTATGATGGTCATTTCTCCCTATGTATGTGGGCGCCAACAAAATTCCGGCTGTTTATAACTAAAGTGCTGATATTCACAGAGCTCCAATGCGGGCTGTAGTTATCGTGTGGCAGCGAAACTTGTGTTAATGCGGAACCGACATACGCTGGAAAGAATTAGGTCCAGATTTGGCCACCAAGTGCAAATCTGGCGCTGTGAATACAGGAAAGACGTATAGAAATCTGTCCATATGTAATGGATTCGGAATGGAACGTGGACAGAAAAGATCAAACACATGAGAAAGGCATTATTTTGATTTTGTTATTAACCACTATGGCTCGTCAAATGAAAGTGTGGATGTCTTACAGTCATATAAACAGTTTACATCGACAGATTTGCACATGCTGGCCAAAATTCGAACTAATTTTTTTCCAGTGTAAATCGGTTCCGCATTAAGCCATTAGCATATCTACCAAGTTTACCGACTGTTGCTGAGTCTACGCTGGTGTTTACCTTGCACGCTTGGGGTTGAAGCCCTTACCGTAATTTCGCGAGACCCTATAACTGAAAAAAACAACCCAATCCCTTCTACACTGCTAACAGTGCGGCCGATAGCTGTTTATAATGGTTCCCTGACATATTAAGCGTAACCCAAAACCCCACCACTTTATGGCTCAAGTTGAGGAATCTGCAGCCTACACAGTCGCCTACACAGTCGATGTAAACTGCTTATATGACTGTAAGACATCCACACTGTCATTTGACGAGCTATAATGGTTAATAACAAAATCAAGCTTCTGATTCCAACGCTCCACTGGCCTCTGTACTAAAGGACCGCAATCGGCCCTGTCAACGAAGCTACGGATAGTGAGCTGCGACTTCATCTCTCAAACAAGAGTGGTAGTATCTACCAGTTCATATGTCCGTCCGAAGTCAGAGAGAATCTCTTTCGATCTAAAGCGGCACACATCGATATGAGTTGCTACTTGCAGTTGGCTGCAGCCTGTGTTCTTCATGACATCCGTACTTCTCCTTCTCTGCAACCATATCCCTAAGGGCCTCTTTACACGTGTAATACTGGATCTCCTGACTAGCAATAATTCCACCCTCTAAGACTGCCCATATCGCACTGGCTAAGAGGTTTCCTCTGAAATAGGGCATGTGACTGCGTCTGGCTCATGATCTTCACCGGACACAGAGAGCACCTGAAACCTGTTCGTCGGACGAAATGGGAAGGCCATTCGATCGACCTCCGGAACACCTGTCACTGCGTGTCACATCCTGAAACGACCTCTCACTCTAACACGGGCGAGAGGCCAAACTCAGCGCGGGAAGTAACCAGCATGGCCTCGGTAGTGGACCGACTGGGCTACACATGGGAGGCGCTGGACGTACACTGGGTCCTCATGTCCGGCCTCCCATAGTGATATCCATTCGCAACAGCCTCAATCTGCGCGACCAGTGCCAGCACTGTCTGAAGCTGTGAGCAAAGAGTCATCAATTCAACTTGCGTCTGAGCGCAGCAATCCCAATCCGCACGCATATTAAAGACGGCAGAAATACGCACTAGGCAGTTATTAAAATGCATAACTGTGCCTGTTAAATGCACAGACATGTAGGAGTAATTTAAGAATTTGAACTAAAACGCGTGAGACAAATCAAAATAAGTCGCTTCTGATTAGAAGATCTTGATAATTCACAAACGATAGGAATTGCTCTAATGTGAGACAAGAAACTGCTTAAACAGCACATAACTCGCCCATATCGTTATCATACTTATCAGACAGGTTTGCTGTGGAAATCCACGAAAATTACAAATACACAGGCCATGAAATGACATTGAGACGTAGTCTGACGAAACAAACAATGGATTCGATGTAAACTGTTAAAACCTCTGAACATCAATCTTCTTTCACTAACACTGCTATACACACGTATGTGAAGTTTGCAATCCAGATATCACATAAAGCTTTAAGATTGCTTGAGGTTGTGCAGGAAATGGATCGTCTCTGTTTACATTAAGCTAACTGATGAAATGTTTCACCTTATAAAAATTGCGTCTCTTCTGTTATTCGGGTAACAGCTCTGTTGCCTGTATCTTAACATATGCTACCTCATAGGAAAAAATAACAGAACAGGGAGGGCAATGCGAACTCTAAAACCTCGTTTTATTTTTTTATTTTTTCGGCTTTGGGGCAGTGTCAAGTTTATCGACATACCTCTCAGCTACTTCACTGGTCAGAAATGTCATTGCGCTTAAGATTTACGTTCTACTTGTCGACCTTTCTTCAATTATGCCGCCATTTTTTCAGAGGCCTATCTGGGTCATGATGGAAGACCGCCTTTGACATTTAGTGCTTCTCATCACGAGGTTGTACCAAATGTGATGTGATTTTTACATGGTAACATTTCATCACTCACATCCACTCTCTACCATTAACGATCATGACACTGATGCTAACTGTTATGGTTCAAATGGCTCTGAGCACTATACGACTTAACTTCTGAGGTCATCAGTCGCCTAGAACTTAGAACTAATTAAACCTAACTAACCTAAGGATATCACACACATCCATGCTCGAGGCGGGATTCGAACCTGCGACCGTAACGGTCACTCGGCTCCAGACTGTAGTGCCTAGAACTGCACGGCCACTCCGGCCGGTTAACTGTAATCCTTCGTGGGAAACCTAATAAATAATACTTAGATTTATGCAGGCACTTCCTACTGTTTGTTACAGGAGACCAGCGCTGTGAGCCATAACTTTCTGCCATTGGTGTCGAACCGCCCTACCGTTATCAGCCACCCTCAGATAGCAGCTTCTAAAGAGTTCGCCCTGTGCTACAGGACAGCTACCATGAACACGCAAGTGGGAATTAAACTAATGTCTTGCTCACTCCCGACTGTCTAAAGCACCGGTCTTTTACATCCTTCCAGGGCGTCGCTGATTAATTACGAGACTGGGGGAGGTGGACTGTGATTAAAATTCGTGTCTCGTGTCAGACCTCATTTTGCCAAGCTTAGTACAGAAACTCGACGTATCATGGACTCAACAAGTCGGTATAAGTCCCCTGCAGAAAATCTGAGCAGTGCTGCCTCTAGAGTCGTCCATAATTGCGGAAGTGTTGCCGGTGCTGGATGTTGTGCACGAACTTACATCTCGATTATGTCCCATAAATGACTGACAGGATTCATGTCAGGCGACGTTCGTGGCTTGATCATTCACTCGAACTGTACAGAATGTTCTTCAAACAAATCGCGAAAAATTGCGGCCCGGTAACATGGCGCATTTTCATGGGAACATGAAGTCAATGACTGACTGCAAACTATCTCCAAGCCAACGGTCAGTGAATAACCGGTTTAGTTGGACCAGGTGACCCAGTTCATTCCACGTAGACACCACATTATGGAGCCACCAACAGCTTGCGCAGTGCCTTGTCGATAACTTGTATTCACGGCTTCGTGGGCCTGCGCCACACTCGAACTCTACCATAAGCTCTTACCGGCTAAAACTGGGACTCATCTGACCAGGTCGCGGTTTTCTAGTTGTCCAGGGTCCAATCGATACGGTCATGAGCCCACGAGGTGCGTTGTACTCTATGTCGTGATGTTAGCAAAGGCATTCGCATCGGTCGTCTTCTGTCATTGCCCATTAACGACATATTTTGCCCAGCCCAGCTGTCCTATTGAATATGTTCGTCTTGCGTCCCACACTGATTTCTGGCGACCGTTCAATGGAGGATTCCGGGATGCCTTGGACTCGAAGTGCTTTCCAGGTGAATACAAGTAACATCTTACAAAATGCATTCCTCAGCCTTTCAAAGATGAATCACAGACACAAGAGTACGGGCTCAGTCCTGAGAACTATAACACCCCCCTCCCCAACAGTGATTTTAGACCTAAATAACAAAAGAAGTAAAGGTATAAAACTTTCTCTGAGTAATAAATGACCTTTCTGTGTAGCCACTCACCTTACTATAGCGCCCCTTCTATTGTTGATAAACAGCGCAAAACAGTTCCCAGCATATTTTACGAGCGTGACACCGTAGCAGAATGATCTTCCCCATATTTCCAATGTCTTGTGTACCTCATGTAAGGCCTCTAACAAAGAAAATGGCGTTTAATAATTGAAAATCCACTACTATAATTACAAATTGTGGACCCTACCATACTGACCAAACAATGGGTGAATTAGTTTTACAGCTGCAAATTTTAATTCTAACTTCCTACTCTCACATATATCTCTGCCTCCGGTGCAGCACTCACAGTTAGCAGGCAGTCTTACCGTAGGTCCTAATCCTCTGCAGACCATATACGCTCCAAGTACACCGGGTGTTCGGTAACATGCTGCCGACAAACACAAGTACGCCCGTGGACAAGCCAAACTCTCGCAGGCGCCACAAGAGGCGCCAACCCCTGTCACAAGCGTTGCAGTCGGTGCATTACGTTACATCAGTGACTCACGTGTTTATCAACCAATGCGTGGATAACCTTCTTCCTATTTATCATGCTACTCGACCCCAAGCAAGCAGCACAACCTCTTGATCCAGGCTTACACTGGCCCCATTAGAGCTCTCGCCAGCTGCGCCACAGTGATCCACCAGTCATCATCCATGGAGACTTCACCTTATCCAATGCTAGCTTTCCTCAGAGTCAGTGTCTCTGGAACTGGTTTTCTTGTGAATCAGTAATTATCAATTACCTTCATGACCTACATCACGAAGGACAATTGTCAAGACCTAAGTCCCGACATCGTCATGTGCACGTCACAACAGACTCAGGCTCCTTCACTTTCGTACCAGATCAGGAGGATTGTTTCAGCTGTATCAATCAGAATGTGCATTGTGCTGAACCTTGCTCGTAATGTGCTCTGTTAATAAAACGTCACCTACCTGGTACCTGTTAGCTCTTCATTACTGAATGCAATCTACCATTCAGGACACTAAAGCTGATGACGAGGATGATGTTCCATTCCCAGTGGATCTGACTGCGTCTGCCATCCTGCGACTACCTTCTAATGCCTGTAACTGATGCTTGTTCCATTGCTCTGTCTCTTCCTCAAGACAATGCAACTATAGCTGGTCTCCCTCACGATAGTGGTAGCACACCACTCGACAATGTAGATAACGTTTATACTCCCTACAGCCACAGCTGACACTGCCCCCTCACTTAGGGCCTTCGCCAAGATGGTGCAGAATCCCTTATGTTACACCAGGACTCGTCTGCCATCCAGCCATTACCAACACACCTCTCGCTGTTTCACACCTTCACCAAGAAGGTGCAGCCGTGGCCAGCCTTCCTTGGGAGGATGGCGCAGCACTTCATTTCCTCCTCACAAATGGGTTTCCTCCGACGTCACGCCGGCTCCACTACTGCCTCCAGTTCTTCAACTTCTCCTCACTTCCATGGATCCTCTGGAGACTTCAGCATGCAACGGGGCTCCTTAACACTGTTGTCCCGCCTGGACCTTGCCTTCCTTTGCTCAAGTTGTAACACCATAGCTCTAATGCTCTACTGATTTATTTTGCCTTTTGTTTTATTTAATGTTACATCGTTGAGCTTCTGTAAATGTGTCTGAATCGATTAAGAGTGCAACGGGAATTCCACTGTTAAATGCAGAGGAGAGAGCAGATAGGTGGAAAGAATACATTGAAAGCCTCTATGAGGGTGAAGATTTGTCTGATGTGATAGAAGAAGACACAGGAGTCGATTTAGAAGAGATAGGGGATCCAGTATTAGAATCGGAATTTAAAAGAGCTTTGGAGGACTTACGGTCAAATAAGGCAGAAGGGATAGATAACATTCCACCAGGATTTCTAAAATCATTGGGGGAAGTGGCAACAAAACGACTATTCACGTTGGTGTGTAGAATATATGAGTCTGGCGATATACCATCTGACTTTCGGAAAAGCATCATCCACACAATTCGGAAGACGGCAAGAGCTGACAAGTGCGAGAATTATCGCACAATCAGCTTAACAGCTCATGCATCGAAGCTGCTTACAATAATAATATACAGAAGAATGGAAAAGAAAATTGAGAATGCGCTACGTGAGGATCAGTTTGGCTTTAGGGAAAGTAAAGGGACGAGAGAGGCAATTCTGACGTTACGGCTAATAATGGAAGCAAGGCTAAAGAAAAATCAAGACACTTTCATAGGATTTGTCGACCTGGAAAAAGCGTTCGACAATATAAAATGGTGCTAGCTGTTCGAGATTCTGAAAAACGTAGGGGTAAGCTATAGGGAGAGACGGGTCATATACAATATGTACAACAAACAAGAGGGAATAATGAGCCTGGATGATCAAGAACGAAGTTCTCGTATTAAGAAGGGTGTAAGACAAGGCTTTAGCCTTTCGCCCCTACTCTTCAATCTGTACATCGAGGAAGCAATGATGGATATAAAAGAAAGGTTCAGGAGTGGAATTAAAATACAAAGTGAAAGGATATCAATGATACGATTCGCTGATGACATTGCTATCCTGAGTGAAAGTGAAGAAGAATTAAATGATCTGCTGAACGGAATGAACAGTCTAATGAGTACACAGTATGGTTTGAGAGTAAATCGGAGAAAGACGAAGGTAATGAGAAGAAGTAGAAATGAGAACAGCGAGAAACTTAACATCAGGATTGATGGTCACGAAGTCAATGAAGTTAAGGAATTCTGCTACCTAGGCAGTAAAATAACCAATGACGGACGGAGCAAGGAGGACATCAAAAGCAGACTCGCTATGGCAAAAAAGGCATTTCTGGCCAAGAAAAGTCTACTACTATCAAATACCGGCCTTAATTTGAGGAAGAAATTTCTGAGGATGTACGTCTGGAGTACAGCATTGTATGGCAGTGAAACATGGACTGTGGGAAAACCGGAACAGAAGAGAATCGAAGCATTTGAGATGTGGTGCTATAGACGAATGTTGAAAATGAGGTGGACTGATAAGGTAAGGAATGAGGAGGTTCTACGGAGAATTGGTGAGGAAAGGAATATGTTGGAAAACACTGATAAGGAGAAGGGACAGGATGATAGGACATCTGCTAAGGGAATGACTTACATGGTAGCTGTAGAGGGCAAAAACTGTAGTGGAAGACAGAGATTGGAATATGTCAAGCAAATAATTGAGGACGTAGGTTGCAAGTGCTACTAAAAAAAAGAAAGGCGGAAGAATCAGCAATGATCAACGGCATGAGGATGCAGAAGGCAATGGAAACCACTGCATTAAAGACACGTAACGTGCATCCACAGAACATGTGGCCTGTGATTGAAGATGTGTGATGATGAGCTCCCTATTGGCTAAAGATTATGGAGTAGTTCCCCATTCGGATCTCCGGGAGGGAACTGCCAAGGGCGAGGCTAATACCTTTCTTTTATTTTATTTACACGTCAAGTTCCGTAGGACGTAATTGACGAGCAAACTTCCAAGGTCATGGACCGTGTCAGGACATGAAATTACAATGCAAAAGTAATAACAGCTGAAAATAAATGTTTATGGACCCGAAAAATGTTTAAGTAAACGCAATCAACAATACAAGAAGAATCAGCTTAATTTTTCAAAGAACTCCTGGACAGAATAGAAGGAGTGGCCCATGAGAAAACTCTTCGGGTTTGATTTGAAAGCGCGTGGATTAGTGCTGAGATTTTTGAATTCGAGTGGTAGCTTATTGAAAATGGATGCTGCAGTATACTGCACAACTTTCTGCGCAAGAGTTAAGGAAGTCCGATCCAAATGCAGGTTTGATTTCTGCCGAGTATTAACCGAGAGAAAGCTGCTTATTCTTGGGAATAAACTAATATTGTTAACAAGAAATGACACTAAGGAGTCTATATATTGAGAGGCCAATGTCAAAAATACCCAGACTCGTGAACAGTGGTCGACAAGATGTTCGCGAACTTACACCACTTATTGGCCGAACCGCCCGTTTCTGAGCCAAAAATATCCTTTTATAATGGGAACAGTTACCCCAAAATATACTACCATACGACATAAGCGAATGAAAATAAGCAAAGTAGACTAATTTCCGTGTCGAATGATGACTCACTTCTGATAGCCTTCGAATAGTAAAAATGGCAATATTAAATATTTGGAAAAGATCCTGAACGTGGGCTTTCCACGACAGCTTACTATCTATCTGAACACCTAGAAATCTGAACTGTTTAGTTTCACTAACCATATGCCCATTCTGTGAAATTAAAACGTCAGGTTTTGTTGAATTGTGTGTTAGAAACTGTAAAAACTGAGTCTTACTGTGATTTAGCATTAGTTTATTATCTACAAGCCATGAACTTAGGCCATGTACTGAACTATTTGAAACCACCCCAATGTTTCACACAACATCCTTTACTACCAAGCTAGCGTCATTAGCAAACAGAAATATTTTAGAGTTACCCGTAATACTAGAGGGCATAACTTCTATATAAATAAGGAACATGAATACCCCCAACACTGATCCCTGGCGCAGCCCCCACTTGACAGTACTCCACTCAGACCCGACATCACAGCCTTTATCAACATTTTTAATAATGACCGTTTGCTGCCTATTGCTAAAGTAAGAGGTGAACCAATTGTGAGTTACTCCCCGTATTTCGTAATGGTCCCACTTCTGGGGCAATATTTTGTGATCAACACAATCAAATGCCTCAGTCAAACAAAAAAAGAAAACATGCCTAGCGTTCGAAATCTTTTGTTTAACACATCCAATACCTCACAGAGGAAAGAGAATATACCATTTTCAATTGTTAAACGACTTCTAAAGCCGAACTGTACATTTGATAGCAAATCGTGTGATATAAAATGATCAATTATCCTTACATACACAGCCTTTTCAATAACTTTTGCAAACACTGATGGCCTAGAAATAGGCCTAAAATTATCTAAATTATCCCTTTCTCCCTTTTTATAAAGCGGCTTTACTACTGAGTACTTTAATCGTTCAGGAAACTGACCACTCCTAAAGGAAAAATTACAAATATGGCTAAATACAGGGCTAACATGTGCAGCACAGTACTTTAATATTCTGATAGACACTCCATCATAACCATGAGAGTCCTTACTCTTCAGTGATTTAATTATTGACTCAATCTCCCTCTTTCTGTATCACAGAGGAGTATCTCAGACATCAATCTTGGAAAGGCATTTGCACAAAGTTATATGATTTCCTGTAGAAACTAAATTTTTATTTAATTCACCAGCAATGTTCAGAAAATGATTGTTAAATGCTGTACATATATCTGATTTATCAGCAACAGAAATATTTTTACTGCGAACTGACTTTATATCGTCAACCTTGTGCTGTTGACCAGACACTTCCTTCACAACTGACCATATGGTTTTAATTTTATCCTGTGAATTAGCTATTCTATTTCCGTACCACATACTCTTTGCCTTCCTGATAACATTTTAAGCACCTTAAAATACTGTTTGTAATGGGCTACTGTAGCTTGATTGTGACTACTTCTGACAGTTTGATAGAATTCTCCCTTTGTTCTACAAGATATCCTTATCCCACTTGCTAGCCACCCGGGCTGCCTATTACTGCTAGTACCCCGTTTAGAACGTTCCAGAACCACGAGAAAAATATTAAATAATCAATGGAAATATGACGTTCCACGAGTGGGAGCGTGGAATGTAGGAAGCTTGAAAGCTTGAACGTGGAAGGGAAACTAGAAAATCTGAAAATGAACATGCAAATGCTCAATCTAGATATAGTAGGGGCAGTGATGTGAAGTGGAAAGAAGACAAGAATTCCTGGTCAGATGAGTATAGGGTAATATCAATAGCAGCAGAAAATAAAATTAGAATTATATATTAATACCTTCAGCTACTGACGGGCATTGATATATATCAACGGGGACAGCTGAAAATGTGTGTCCTGACCGGGACTCGAACCCGGGATCTCCTGCTTACATGGCAGACGCCCTATCCATCTGAGACACCGAGGGCACAGAGGATAGCGCGACTGCAGGGACTATCTCGAGCACGCCTCCCGCGAGACCCACATTCTCGCCTTATATGTCCACACACTACATTCGTTGTGTCCCTACCCAACACACTATTACTCGTGGAAGAAATTCTTACCAAGTCCCGTAAGTTCGGGTAATATGTGTGCATCCGCACAGAAGAAGAAGGTCATGGCCGGCAAGCCTCCCTTCTCACCGACCCTCGTCCTTCTGTGCTCCCGTGCATCCGCCACATTAGGCATCCTTACTGGCCTTTCTTTTCTCATGCTCCTCACGCTTGACCTTAAGCCCCACGGTGCGTCCACTGCAGCAGGCCAATTGCCATGCACTTCTTGCATGTCCTCCGTAACCCTAACTCTTTGCCGCTCTATGTCTAATCTTCGCTCTCTTTTGGTGCCTACAGTGCCCAGCATCCGTGGTCTAGATTTAGTGTCTCTGATTAATCAAAACGCCCTCGATCCTGTGTTCGAATATTGCACCGTTTAAGTTTTGCTGCATACTCAGCATTGGCGGCCGAAAGGCGTCCGGTGTAAGAAGTCACCCTCATTCCGCGAACAGCCTTGTGAGAGAAGGCGGAGGAGCTGACAGAGGTTCAGACAACTGTCTAATCCTTGGGGTGTAAAACTATTCCTAAAGGCGGATGGCAATGGAAACCACTGCATTAAAGACACATTACATAATGTATATCCACAGGATATGAGGCCGGTAATTGAAAAAGTGTCATGATGGTCTCTCAATTGGCAAAAGATTGCGGGATAGCCCCCATTCGGATCTTTGGGAGTGAACTGGTAAAGGGGAGGTGACCATGAGAAAAAGATTGAATAACCAACGAAGGGACAAAGCCTTACGAGTCTGGGCGCGGAATTTCAGAAGCCTGAACGAGGTAGGGAAGCTATCAAATATGAGTTCAGGGTAATATCAACAGCAGCTAAAATGGTATAGTGGGAGTAGGATTCGTCATGAATAGGAAGGTAGGGCAGAGTGTGTGTTACTATGAAAAATTCAACAGTAGAGTTGATCTTATCAGAATCGACAGCAAACCAACACCAACAACGATAACGCAGGTATACATGGCAACGTCGTAGGCTGCAGTTGTAGAAGAAGTACATGAGGATACTGAAAGGGTAATACAGTACGTAAATGGAGATGAAAATCTAATAGTCATCGGGGAATGGAATGCAGTTGTAGGGGAAGGAGTAGAATAAATTGTTAGAGTAGAATAAGGGATTGGCACAAGGACTGAGAGAGGAGAAAGATTAACTGATTTCTGTAATAAATTTCAGTTAGTAATAGCGAATACGCTGTTCAAGAATCACGAGACGAGGAGGTATACTTGGAAAAGGCCGGGTGACACGTTAAGATTTCAGTTAGATTATGTCATGGTCAGGCAGAGATTCCAAAATCAGATACTGTATTGCAAGGCATACACAGAAGCAGATGTAGACTCAAATCACAAAGTAGTAGTGATGAAGAATAGACTGAAATGTAAAAGATTAATCAGGCAGAATCAATTCGCAAAGAAATGCGATACAGAAGTGCTAAGAAAAGATGAGATACGCTTGACTTTCTCTAAGACTGTAGATACAGCAATAATGAATAGCTGAATAGGCAGCGTAGTTAAAGAGGAATGGACATCTCTAAACAGGGCAGTCTCAGACGTAGCTACGAAGGCGGAAACTGTGAAGGAACCATGGGCAACAGAAGAAATTCTTCACTTGATCAATGAAAGAAAGAAGTACAGAAATTTTCAGGGAATTTCAGCAATACAGAAATACAAGTCGCTGAGGAATGAAATAAATAGGAAGTGCAGAGAAGCTAAAACGAAATGGCTGCATGAAAAATGTGAATAAATCGTAAAAGATACGATTGTCCGAAGGACTGACTCAGCATGGAGAAAAGTCAAAACAGCCTTCGGTGAAATTAAAAGCAAGGGTGATAACATTATGAGTACAACGAGAATTCCACTGCTCAATGCAAAGGAGAGAGCGAATACGCGGAAAGAATATATTGAAAGAATCTCTGAGGGGAAGACTTGTCTAATGTGATAGAACAAGAAAGAGGAGTCGACTTAGAAGAGATGTGGGTTTCACTATTGGAATCAGTGTTTACATGAGCTTTGGAAGATTTAGGATCAAATAAGGCAGAAGGTATCGATAACATTCCATCAGAATTTCTAAAATCATTAGGGGAAGTGGCAACAAAATGACTACTCATGTTGGTGTGTAGAATGTATGAGTCTGGCAATATACCGTCTGTCTTTCAGAAAAATATCATCCACACAATTCCGAAGACTGCAAGAGCTGACAAGTGCGAGAATTATCGCAAAATCGACTTAACAGCGCATGCATCCAAGTTGCTGACAAGAGTAAGTTATAGAAGAAGGGGAAAGAAAATTGAGGAAATTTGGCTTTAGAAAAGGTAAGGTCACCGGAGAGGCAATTCTGACATTAAGGTTGATAATGGAAGCAAGACTAAAGAAAAATCAAGCGTCGCTCATATGATTAGTCAACCTGAAAAAAAAGTTCGACAGTGTAAAATGGTGCAAGGTGTTCGAAATTGAGGTAAGCTACAGGGAACGATGGATAATATATAATATGTACAAGAGCCAAGAGGGAATTACAGGGGTGGACGACCCAGAACTAAGTGCTCGAATTAAAGCGGATGTAAAGCGGGGGATACAGTCTTCCGCCCATACTGTTCAGTCTATACATCAGAGAAGCAATGATGGAAATAAAAGAAAGGTTGAGGAGTGGAATTAAAATTGAAGGTGAAAGGATACTAATGATACGATTTATGATGACATTGCTGTCCTTTGTGAATGTGAAGAAAAATTACACGACCAGATGAATGGAATGAACAGTCTCATGAGTAGAGAATATGGACTGACAGTAATTCGAGGAAGGACGAAAGTAATGAGAAGAAACAGAAATGAGAGCAGCAATAAACTTAAATCCAGGATTGATGGTGACGAAATAGATGAAGTTAAGGAATTCTACTACCTTGACAGCAAAATAACCAATGACGGACGGAGCTAGGAGGACATCAAAAGCAGATTAGCACTGGCAAAAAGCGCATTCTTGGACAAGAAAATCTATTAGAGTCAAACATAGGCCTTAATTTGAGGAAGAAATTTCTGAGAATGTACATTTCGAGCGCAACATTGCAAGGTGGAGAAACAGGAACAGAAGAGAATCGAAGCATTTGAGATGTGGCGCTACAGACGAATGTTGAAAATTAGGTGGACTGATAAAGTAAGGAATAAAGAGGTTCTGTGCAGAATGGGAGAGGGAAAGAATATGTGGGAAACACTAACAAGTAGAAGAGACAGGATGATGGGACATCTGTTAAGACTTTTGGGAATGAGTTCGACGGTACTATAGAAAGCCGTAGAGGGCAACAACTGTAGAGGAAGACGGAATACATCCAGCAAATAAATGAGGACGTAGGTTGCAAATACTAGTCTGAGATGAAGGAGTTGGCACAGGAGAGTAATTAGTGGCAGGTTGCATCAAACCACTCACACTCTTCTTCCTTTGACAGCACCTTCGCCCCTCCTGTCACTCTTATTGATCTGTGCACGATGTCGTCGACACCACATCACCCTTTCACCAAGAATATGCAGCCATGGCCGGCATTTCTCACGACGGTGGCACTGTACTTCGTGTCCTCATCACTGTGAACCATCAGTTCGTCTTCCTTGCATCCCACAAGCCGACCCACACCAGACCATGCTTCGATGGGACTCGGTCCTGCCATAAACATTATTCTGCCTTATTCTCACTTCAGGTCACCCAACTTCTTTCACAGCTAAATCCACATCGTGTACATCCTCATCAGCAACCACTCCACACACACAGGTCGTCCATTTTAGGGACAGGGTCACAGCTGCCAAGGGCTCCTCTCACTCTTGAAAATTCTATGTCGCCCGGAGCTGGCACCACTTCCCTGTGGGCAGCCTTCGACATCACCCTTTGTTATCGGCACCACTGCTCTCTCCCTGAAGGAAGGGTTACAGGAATCCTAGTAAAATGTCAAGATGGATTAATCATGATTTTCCTTAAGAGGTGAGAGATGCTGCATAGCTGGCCATATGCTAGCCACTTCTGCCTCCACCACGGCAACCGCGACCAGTGAATAGTTTTGTCTGTGGTCTGCAACTAGAGAAAAGCAGCGGTTCTCCAGTTATTGTGCGAAGTGCGTGACCCGGTAAATGATAGCCAACTCCTCCTTTTCAAGTTAACTGTAGTTGCACTGCGCCTTGGTTAATGTCTTTAACGCAAGCAATTGGCCTGTCATTGAAGCCCACTCGGTGTGACAACATTGCACCAATGTAATAGGATGAAGCAGCAAGAATGACAGGCTTGCTGGAGTCGAAGTGGATCAAACACTGATCATTTAGTAGTGTGTCATTTAGCTGCAGGAAAGTGGTCTGAGATTTAGCCAACTATACAAAATACCCTTGTAGTGCAACCCATATAGAGCCGCCATGATCCGAGCAAAATTCGGGATAGAATAGATGTAGTAAGTTAGCCTGCCCCCTACAGCTTGCATTTCTGATACTGCACAATGGTTGGTGCAGGCAAGTCACGAATGGCCGCTAAGTGCAACTGTGACGGATAGATGCTGTGCACATTAATTGGGTGGCAAAGATAATTTCACTGAGGAAGATTAAACACTTAGAACTGTTCTACATCAGTCCCGCTTTGGCAAACGCTTGAAATAATGCCTCTAAATTCTGTATGCGCTTTCCTGGCGTATGACAAGAGACAAATATATCATATAAATAGAACAGGAAAATACTTGCGACATCAGTTGTCCGAGGTACCTATGGAAAATAGCAGGGATGAAAGCGCTGCCGAATGGTAACCACTGAAATTGGAATAATCCCACGTGCATGTTGATCACAAAATTCTCATCTCACTCTTCATGTAAGGACAGTTGCAGGTAGGCCTTCTGGAGATCAGTTTTTGAAAAGATATGATCTTGATCTGATTTACCCATAAAATTCAGAGAGTGGGGTAACAAAAACGAATCAACAGCAGTTTGTGGGTTGACAGTTGATTTAGGGTTTGCACAGTGTCTCAACCCACCCGATGATTCAGTAAGGACAGCCAGGGGTGAAGTCCATTTTCTGGCTGACTGTGGGGTGATGATGTCCTTGTCCTGCAAACGCTGCACCTCTGTGGCAACCCAGTCCCACAATACAAAAGGGGCAAGATGATCACAAAACATTGGTCTGTGCATTGTCTTTCAATGTCATGTAGATCTTGAACCATTGGTCGTTGCCCAAACTACCATACAAAAGAGGACTGTGCTTGTCCCATAATGCATTAATATTGGCCAGAAACCAAGATGACTTAACTTTAACACATTCCCGTGAAAAGGCAATCTGAAAAGGTTAAAGCTATCCATGCCAAAAATGTTCGTAACTCACGAGACTGCAACACATGAAATAACACTGTTTTAGTAGTATCACGGAACGTGGCTGGTAAACTGCACATCCTAGAGCTATAATAGTTTTTCCATTGCGTGCTGACAACGAGTTACGTGATTGCTGAAGCTGTGGGCTACATAGCATGGTTTACCAGCATAACAGTAGCACCAGCATCTAACCGGAAATTAACATACTTGATAAACACATGCAACTGAACACCCAACTTGGTGACTGGTAAGTTCACTGTCTGTGTCTTGGAAGTATGTCGAAACGACAACAGGACCGGTGGACAACTGTGCATCAGACACAGCACACACCTCATCAAATCACTGTCTAACATCGAATGTGAAACCTGCCTAACACCATCTATACTTAAACATACCGGCTGTATGTTGCCTTGTTTGCCATATCCGATACACTGGGCTTTGCGGCTCGGGCACTATGCCCTAGCATGTGTTTGAAAGCAACGTAAGCACGATTTCCGCGACTGTATGGGCTTTGCTGTGACCTAACAGTGCGGCTGGATCACGTAACCTGTAACCTAGACGTCGGGCGACATCTGATCTGAGCCGATGGGAGGCGGACTGTCTTACTCTTGACAACGGATATTGAAGGTGCTGGAAAATCATGCTCAGTTACATCGACAATGTCCTGTATTGACAATATTGATGTCAGGGCTTGGCTGCTTTAGAATGGCAGCATGAATACGGGAATCAGACACATTCTGAATAATCGCATCTCCCATTGTAATGTCGCTGTAACTTAACTTACATAACACTGGAGGTGATATTGCCTAATAAGGCCACTGATGTCTGTTAGCCATTATTTCTTGGACTCTCCTGCCTGCTGCTTTCATCTGAAAAACTTATAACGACCAGTTACTACATGCACTTGTAATTTAAAATGATTTGACAGTTTATCAACTAACTTTTCTTATGGGACCTCGTCAGGATGGCGATCTCGAAGCAATTTTACTACCACAAGAATGCATCTCAGCACATGAGGGAGAGAAAATGGCAAATATGCTGATTACCTGTTATACCATAAAGGTTGAAATGCGCGTCAATTGCGCAACATACTTAACCCATTCTCCACTTTGCTCCAGAAACTATCTGAATTTCGGCACTTTAACCGTTTGTTGAGTTGTTTCGAATTGGGCAGGCTGTGGTGGCGTTCGTGGCGCCGCCAAATTTTCTTCCAGGGCTGCAAATTCTATAGCGTGCATTAAAGACATATCCAGAAGAGACATCGTCAATAGTCAACATAACAACACAAGCAATTAGAACAGTAGGACTGTTGGAAGAGAGGGTTACTTACACAATAAGCCAAAGTGAGCTAATCACGAGATGCATCCTCGTCACCCCTTTACTTGTTGCGTCAGACTTCTTCGACACCGAGGTGGCTATAATAATACAGGTAATTCGATCACTCAGAATGACTAATACTTTATTAATTACAACAATATTTCTGCTCGCCAGGCTCGGCTGTAGCTATGAAACTGAACACGTGTACTTGCGGCCCAGAACACACTAAATGAGCCAAGATTACTGAGTGGCGAATTGATACTAGTGCAGAATACCCGTACGGTGACTTCCCTACAGTCACTAGAAAACACAAGTTGGCAGACACTCGTTGACACAGTTCTGACAGCTTTGGCGTGTAAGCACACTCCAAGGGAGACGAAAGTCACTTCACTCCCCGGCGGCTGACGTGGGCTGTGTCACGGTGAGTGGGCAGCACAGCGACGTTACTCCGACAGGAAGTTCCTGGAAGTAGACAGGATCCACATTCGAACAGAACTCTCCTCCTGCCTTCTGGAGACGCTATTTCAGCGCAGAGGCGCGGTGGTGGCTCCTCGGAACTACGCAAGGAACGGCTTCTTTCTAGCATCTCATTGGTGCCTCGTGATACCGCTCTGTTGTGCAGTATCTCTACGATGGTCGATACTTTTTTCGCCGCTCTAGATAATAGCGTAAGGTCACAATTTTAAAAAAAACAAAAGATGTACTTAAGTTTATATGGAGTGCTAAGGGTTATAGATATTTAATAGACGAGAAATCGCAATCGATAGGATATGTAATCAAACAGAACAAATGTAAAACCAAACACCGACGAAGTGTCATCTGTTCTGACCACGGTATAGTCATCGCAACTGTGAAGAAACTTAGGCCAAGACGACAAACAAAGCTTTAAGGTGTACCGTCTGGAACAAGAGAGTATTAGGAAATTTTAAGAAAGTCGTTTACAGAAATATTTGCTAGACACTCAAATTGTTCATTGTGTAGGGAACGAAAGGCAAAATATTAAAGAATGCATAAAAAGTGCGGTATATAAAGCATGGAGAAAAAGAAGAAGGTAAGGAAAAAGAAAGGAATAAAGTTTTACAATCAAGTATTGCAAAGGCTGTTGAAGAAAATGATTGTGGCCACAAAAATCTCCTGCAGAATAAAACACCAAAACTGAAGAGAAGTGTAAGTAAAAACGGAAACACGACAAACAAATAGCTAGGGTAGCTCATCAAGAGTCATGGAATCGTTTAACTGAGAGGTAGAACAAGATGCACGTGGGAAGTAAACTTTTTCCTATAAACTCATGAAACTTTTAAACAGAACGGAAAAAAGGTACTGTAGAATTAAATATAATTAGCGTGGATCGATGGAAAGAATTTTATAAAAGATTGTGACAAATAGAAGATCTGTAATTGAAGGAGGAGGAGGGGATCACATTACATAACGGCACGGTGGATTCAGTGACAGTAGAAGACCTGCACGTGATTGTAAAAAGTATGAAAGACGGGAAAGCATATAGACCACATCTTATTAATAAGGAACTTTTATAATATGCTGGTCACTTTTGTGATTTTAGAGTAGTTCCAGGTGACTGTATCCTCCTTAGATCATTCTTACTTTTTGTCCAGGTCTCACATCCGTATGAGAGCATAGGTCTTGTCATTACTTTGCAGAATTTTGTCTTTCCGTCATTCCTGGTTTTTATTAGTTTCCGTTATATTAGTGCCAGATATCGTTTTAAACTACTTTACTTATTGGAGACGCTAATACGAGGGCTATCCGGAAAGTAAGTTCCGATCGGTCGCGAAATGGAAACCACTGCGAAAATCAAAAATGCAATAGTTTCAACATAGCCGCTGCTCCGACTTAGGCATATGTCGTAGCGTTGTACCAACTTCCTAAAACCCTCGTTATAGAAGGCAGCCGCCTGTGCTTTCCGCCAATTCTCTGCGCTCGTCTACAGCTCGTTGTCTGCGCCAAAATGTGATCCTCATAACTAGCGGTTCATTTGAGCAGAGCTGAAACTCAGAAAAGCCAAATTACGGGTTGTATTGTGGATGATCAAACGCTTCCCATCGAAAACGCTGCAGGAGGATCTATATTGCCCCCGCAGAGTGTGGGCGAGAATTGTTATGAAGAACAGTTTTGTAATGTGGGCTGGCGAAATCTCTCACCAGGTCCTCATACTTGGCGGGAGACATTATTTTCTAGGCATTTTTACGGGTTCACTAAGCTCTCAGAATTGAAAAGAGCGACGTGCTGCGATCGACGGGTATACTAGAGACACGACCAAACACGTCTGAGTAAAACTTCATCGCATTGTCACAGTGGTTTCCATTTCGCCACCGATCGGAACTTACTTTCCGAACAGACCTTGTAATATATTCATAATATATCACATACAAGATACTAAAAGTGAGGGGCCTATTCAGCTGAATTTCCAATTAGTATTAGTTTAGAATGCATTTGTCTGCATTATTATGTCGTCTCTCCCACAAGCGGTGTTGTACCAGAGAACCGTGGCGAAGGGCAGAGTGCACAAACCGATTTGGCATTCGTTTCCGCCTGCCGCTGGTTGCCTGCCTGTTAGGCGGACCGGGCGTCTGCCTGTCTCGTTATTAATTAGAAGCGCTGTTGCAACGATGGAAATTACGTCAATTAGCGTTCCTGTCTCCGGGCCGGGAATATCTCCAGTGTCTATCCGTGGCGCCATTAATGCTACAATCGGCGCTCCAACAATTTCGTTAGCTGCTCTGTAGCGACCCTTTTAGTCGTAAATCTTAGAAATTTCGCCTCTTTCCTGGCACTGAAAAGTTTCATTTCCAAATAAATCCGCTTGATTAATTTTTGGAACTTAGTAAGTGCCATAGACAGGCCACCAGTGGGAAAAGCGTCTTGTTTTGATTTCATCTTGATTCCCTTTGCTATCATTTGCATTCTATGATCAAGAGAGCACCAATACAATCAGCTAAACTCTTGACAATTATTTCATGTTATCACAAAATGAGCATAGCGTGAGTTTTAAAATTCTATGCAATGTCATAATTAGTCATTAATGTTGTTATGGCACAACCATTGACGTATGACGCAGTTACTTCTTCTTTTCAGTTTTGTACATCAGTGGTCACCCAGACACACATATCCGAAAATTAAGCTTAATTACTCTGGTGTCGCTCTTCTCTATTACAAGTAATTTTTTCTGGTGATAGATGGTCCCTGAATTACCTTTTAAATATTTTCATTTTATTAGACTATTACTGTAGCTTTAACGTGTCGACAAGGAAGCTCTTATTTCCTTCATATCACTCGTCCAACAAGAAATTTGCTTGGCTGCGCAA
Organism: Schistocerca piceifrons; assembly: GCF_021461385.2. Classification (NCBI taxonomy): domain Eukaryota; kingdom Metazoa; phylum Arthropoda; class Insecta; order Orthoptera; family Acrididae; genus Schistocerca; species Schistocerca piceifrons. The sequence goes on from NC_060138.1 coordinate 571,907,642, forward strand.
AAATCATACCATACCGACCAGCCAAATATAGATTGTCATTATCAGTTTCAATTGTTCAACCTTCAAACGTATAACAAAGTTTTGACAAGTCACTAAGGTTTGCGTTAGTTAATAATTCCCTATTCTCTAACTGCAAGTATAAACTCACAATTATAACTATTAAACTAGGTGACATAACTGTGGTGAAGTTTAATATACACGTGCTGGTGACTGACCATACGAAAACCAAGTGAACGACTTTAACAATTTGATGATCTTGTTGAATGATTCGTTCGTTCTTGTTCGGTACTGACTCTTCTCGTCTGTTGTTCGACGGAAGTCACCACATTAATAATACATAGAGTGGGAATAAAAACACGCGTTCTTCTTCTGAAAAGTAAAGGAGGATTTTTTCGGTTGCGATATTCCAACGCGTACGCTTAGCACTTTAACTGGAACAATGTATTCCTAAGTGCATAATGAACCATAGGTTTGCTATCTCCTGCACTAAAATGAGAGACGCAGATTGTGTACGACACGGACACTCTTATACAGAACCTCCCCTCTGCCGTCGCTGCTCTTGCCCACTGAACTACCAAGGCACCACTCACGACCAATCTCAGCGTCTCCACTTGCGGATACGTCTCTCTTACTGGTGAGTCGTGGCTAGTTACGTCACCACCTAAGAACATAATCCATTCTAAAAAGCCGGCCGCTGTGGCCGAGCGGCTCTAGGCACTTCAGTCCTGAACCGCGCTGCTGCTACGGTCGCAGGTTCGAATCCTGCCTCGGGCATGAGTATGTGTGATGTCCTCAGGTTAGTTAGGTTTAAGTAGTTCTAAGTCTAGGGGACTGATGACCTCAGATGTTAAGTCTCATAGTCCTTAGAGCCATTTGAACCGTTCTAAAAATGGTGTGGAGAGTTCTGGGCTGATATACAATTTAAATCTGTCACGCACCTTCTGTGTTACACTCTAAGATGGGAGCAATATCATACTTTGAGAATGCTAGGTACACGTGTCCTCCTTCTGCCTTACACCCTATGACATTATACTTAACCTTCAACGCCAAGAGGCCCAGAAAGCTTTCGCTCGTAGGAAACTGTCCGTCGGTATAAATGGGGTTTATTCGCTACAGCGCAGTAGCCGATAGCCAATAGCCAAAAGTAAGAAAGCACGTTCGAGCTGAACAGCACAGTTAAGAGAGTAGGATATTCCAAAGACTGACGCTAATGTGACCCAATTCCGTATGAAACGGGGCTATCAACAGCTACAAAATTATTTCCATATGCAAAAAGTTTGAAGTATTGTACATAAGTAAAATAAGTAAGTCATCCAAACGTATCAATATGAAGAGTGCAGCGAAGCTAATGACTCTTCTTTACCCCAAAAACTCTGTACGCTACAAGGAATTTGATTGTGAGTCATTATTAACATTCATATTTTTACTGTACAATTAAACAAGTTGAGCCCTTAGAGATAAGGCAACTAATAATCAGTGGTCTTATCCAAAATCCGTACGTAACACAACTTGGTACCAACCACGCCGCTGTTGCAGCACCACGTTTAATCGCAGAGTAATGCATGAATGAACTTTGCTTTGTCGATTGTTAGTGAATACAGACACCAACAACCACGGCAGAGTAGGCAGTGAACAGCATTTCTGAGAAAACGCTATGGATGTAAAAATATTTTGCGAATTCGAGCTGTAGGTAGCCGTAGGTAGCTGTAGGTAGCCGTCATCCAGTGCAGTAGTAGCCCTTGGGCGGCCTGAGCGAGGCATGTCATCGACAGTACCTGTCTCTCTGTATCTCCTCCACCTCCGAACAACATCGCTTTGGTTCACTCCGAGACGCCTGGACATTTCCCTTGCCGAAAGGCCTTCCTGGCACAAAGTAGCTATGCGGACGCTATCGAACCGCGGTATTGAAGGTCTAGGCGTGGTTGAACTACAAACAACACGAGCCATGTACCTCCTTTCTGGTGGAGTGACTGGAGCCGATCAGCTGTCTGACCTCCTCTGTGTAATAGGCGCTGCTCATGCACGGTTGTTTACATCTACGGGCGGGTTAAGTGACATCTCTGAACAGTGAAAAGGATTGTGTCTGTGATACAATATCCACAGTCAACGTCTATCTTTAGGAGTTCTGGGAACTGCGGTGATGCCAAACATTTTTTGATGTGTGTATTTATAAGCAGGAGTTCATCATATGTGCTTATTTTCAATTTTTTATTCTTCTGTCTAAGCAGTAACTTTAATGACTTCATTAAATAAGTACATTAGTTAGTGTTCGTAAGATAAGCAGAATTCCAAAAAGCTTTACGTTTAACATTAAGATGTGATGTTTATAAACTCACACACATTTCTATTTTAGAATGTGTAATGTATCTGGAACTATGGTTTGTCATACAAACTCATGGAGTTGCACAGATTAAAATCTGTTAAACCGGAACTGTGGCGTTACTTCGTCAATATCGTAATAGAAAAAAAGTTTGCACACATATGTTGGACCAAATACTGAAATAACTTCATTGGCTTGTCTGTGCAGTCAAAGATATTGCTCTTTGGGCAACATTTTATAAAAGTCTTGTAAACTCCTCGGCTGGACAAATAGGTTGTTGAAGTGGGTGTTGCATTATACCTCTCTATCAGCTCAAGTTCGTGGGACATTAGAAGCCAGAAATGGGAATAATCCTACAAAAAAAAAATCGGAACCTATCTTCAGTCGTACAACGTACTGATGTCTATTTGAGCATGTGTGATGAAAGGTTTCAATTACTAAAACATCGTCAGTCACATCTGTTCCACAAATGACTGCCTTGAGTTTTGGGAAATGTTCATTGTCATGATCCTTAAGCTGAAGCTGATTTTTGCGCAGTATTACTCTTTATTTGGTAGAATCAAGCTTGTCCACCATATCTGTTACCAAATGAATCACCCCTTGCACTAAGACACTTAATGAATTCAAATAATTTATAACGTTTTTCTTAAAAGATTCACCATTCGGGTGAAACTCAGTTTTTTCTCTGATCGCCTTCAGTATGCCATTCATCAGAAAATAAATGCATCATATCGTCTTCGTGGCTGGGATTGAAATGATGTTCCAATAACAGTTTTGTTAGCTCATACTAGTAGGGCAGCATATAAAGCGCTTTGCATGATATATATAAACGATACGAAAAGGCAATTCCCAATCGCCACTGAAAGATGTGGCATTTTTTTTCTTTTTTTTCTTTTTGATAAGTGCACAGACGCCAGAGTATTTCTAATGCAGAACATAAATCTAACTTAACCACAGGACACTAAAGAGGGAAAAGGTTACATTATCACTAAAACATCACAAATTTTACTATTCAATATTTTATTCAAACTCATAGCTTATGTACTAGTTAATTAGTTACAAGTTCTCCTACGGTACGTCACATACAAAATGAGTACAATAAGTCCTGTTTTATAGGCAATACTGGCAATAGCAGATTGCTGCGAACTGCAAATTGATATCAACTGTAATTGCAAATTTTAGCAGAGTTCAGTAATCTAGGATTAACAAAACTGCTGTTGTTAGACCACTGCCTCGCAACTGCTATCCTCTATCCGAGTCCGACTGAAGCCTTCATTGTCCTTCTCCTCCTCGTCCCTGACCCCAACAGCCGCTACACTCGCAGCGCTAAACAAGTGTGCGACTGGAGAGTTCGCGCTCATGGTCCGAAGTTTCTCGAGGCCTCATCCATCGTCCAATTCAATTCAATTTATTGCTCGTAACACATAATTTTACATTCACGTGCGTTTTCAACTAAATATAAAATTTGTGCAATTACAGTTTTTTTATTCTTGAGTTTCTCCCGGCGTATTTGATAATCAAAATATCCACGGGTGTGCTGCCGGTCTATAGTGTCCAACGGGCACAATATTTCGGCGATCATACACGTCGCCATCATCAGGTGAACTGACGGACTGAGCTCCTGTGAACATGCCGGCACGGAGATCCGTACGCTATGGCTGCTCAGAGGGAACTGGGTTCGGTCTCGGCGGCGGCCGATTTAAATACCCTCCGCCTGCGAGCGCTCCCTCAGCCGTCCGGGCCCCGCGCCACGGTCGCGCGGTGGAACAGATTGCGACGGCGTCTGAGATGACGTCGCTGTGATGGCTCTGTCCGCCGTGGTCGTCACAACTATACGTTTGCTCGATTTACTCTTGATTAACCCAATCGCTGGTTCCCAAGCCTTGCTAAGATTATCGCCACAGTGACGGTTTATGAGGTCGTCATTGGTGCGAATTTCGATGGCCCCTCTAACAACGCTGTCCCAGTATCTCGACGTCTGTACCAGAATCCTCGTGTGGTCATACTCCATGGCGTGATTTTCCGACAAAACAATGTTCAGTGACCGCCGACTTGCTCGGATACATCAGTCGAGTGTGCCTCTGGTGTTCACGGCATCGATCCTCGACGGTACGCATCGTCTGACCAATATACGACTTGCCACATTGACACGGAATCTGGTACACGCCGGCCTTCCTCAAACCGAGGTCATCTTTGGCACTCCCCACCAGTGCACGAGTTTTATTTGGAGGACAAAACACAGTTCCGACCCGGTGTTTCTTCAGAATGCGGGCGATTTTCCCCGAGAGTGCGACTGTGTATAGAATAATTGCAGTCCCTACCTCCTCCCTCGTGACTTCATCCATCTCAACAGGTTGTGCTGCAGTGGTTGGGCGGAGAGCACGTTGAATCTGCCACTCTGAGTACCCATTTTTTCGAAATACAGTTCTCAGATGTTCCAATTCCTGGGGTAGACTCTCTGCGTCAGAGATAGTGCGCGCCCTACGTACTAGAGTTTTAAGTACTCCATTCCTCTGTGAAGGGTGGTGGCAGCTGTCTGCGTGCAAGTACAGATCAGTGTGTGTTGTCTTCCGATACACCCCATGACCTAGGGTGCCGTCAGCCCTTCTCTTGACCAAGACGTCAAGGAAAGGTAATTTACCCTCCGTTTCAGACTCCATAGTGAATTTGATGTTGGGGTGTATGGAGTTTAGATGTGTAAGGAAGTCAAGGAGTTTATCCATACCATGTGGACGAACAAACGGAGGGAGTCGCCATGGGTAGCCCACTCTCACCGGTGGTAGCGAATTTGTACATGGAGAACTTCGAGGAGGAAGCCCTGTCGTCATCCGTATGGAAACCTACTTGCTTTTTCCGTTACGTGGACGACACGTTCGTCATCTGGCAACACGGTATGGATAAACTCCTTGACTTCCTTACACATCTAGACTCCATACACCCCAACATCAAATTCATTATGGAGACTGAAACGGAGGGTAAATTACCTTTCCTTGACGTCTTCGTCAAGAGAAGGGCTGACGGCACCCTAGGTCATGGGGTGTATCGGAAGACAACACACACTGATCTGTACTTGCACGCAGACAGCTGCCACCACCCTTAACAGAGGAATGGGGTACTTAAAACTCTAGTACGTAGGGCGCACACTATCTCTGACGCAGAGAGTCTACCCAAGGAATTGGAACATCTGAGAACTGTATTTCGAAAAAATGGGTACTCAGAGTGGCAGATTCAACGTGCTCTCCGCCCAACCACTGCAGCACAACCTGCTGAGATGGATGAAGTCACGAGGGAGGAAGTAGGGACTGCATTTATTCTATACACAGTCGCACTCTCTGGGAAAATCGCCCGCATTCTGAAGAAACACCGGGTCGGAACTGTGTTTTGTCCTCCAAATAAAACTCGTGCACTGGTGGGGAGTGCCAAAGATGACCTCGGTTTGAGGAAGGCCGGCGTGTACCAGATTCCGTGTCAATGTGGCAAGTCGTATATTGGTCAGACGATGCGTACCGTCGAGGATCGATGCCGTGAACACCAGAGGCACACTCGACTGATGTATCCGAGCAAGTCGGCGGTCGCTGAACATTGTTTGTCGGAAAATCACGCCAAGGAGTATGACCGCACGAGGATTCTGGTACAGACGTCGAGACACTGGGACAGCGTTGTTAGAGAGGCCATCGAAATTCGCACCAATGACGACCTCATAAACCGTGACTGTGGCTATAATCTTAGCAAGGCTTGGGAACCAGCGATTGGGTTAATCAAGAGTAAATCGAGCAAACGTATAGTTGTGACGACCACGGCGGACAGAGCCATCACACCGACGTCATCTCAGACGCCGTCGCAATCTGTTCCACCACGCGACCGTGGCGCGGACGGCGGAGGGAGCGCGCCGCGGGCGGAGGGTATTTAAATCGGCCGCCGCCGAGACCGAACCCAGTTCCCTCTGAGCAGCCATAGCGTACGGATCTCCGTACCGGCATGTTCACAGGAGCTCAGTCCGTCAGTTCACCTGATGATGGCGACATGTATGATCGCCGAAATATTGTGCCCATTGGACACTATAGACCGGCAGCACACCCGTGGATATTTTGATTACAGTTTTTTTAGTTTACATTATTTTTTGTTACGTTGTTATCCATGTTAAATTCAAGTTATAAGGGCAGTTTTGGATAAGCCACTTCTTGATTCACTTTCTAAAAGTATCCCCAGTCAATATATTAACTTAATTTGGTAACAAGTTATTAAAATATCTCTTTTGACAGAGTGGCTTTTCGCTGCTTGTATTAATCTTCTTTTAACCGTATGAAAATCTTTCCTATGCCTTGTTTTATAGTTGTGAATATCCATGTTTCTTTCTGTGAACTTAGTGTCTTCTTTCACTAGCATTATATTTTCTAGTACATACATGGCATAAACTGTGAGAATATTGTGTCTAATGAATAGCGGTTCGCAAGAAGTTCCTGCTTTTACTTTTGCTATGATCCTCAAGCATCGCTTCAACAGTATGAAAACTCTTTTCATATTAGTTTGGTTTGTCCCACCCCACAGTACCATTCCATAAGACAAGAAAATATACACTAATCCATAATATACAGTCGTTAGGATTTCAGAATTAAGGTATGGTGATAATCTTCTTAATACATATGGACTGGGTGTTCATTTTTACAGATTTAATCAGCTTGCTGCTTCCGTGAAAATCGATTATCTATGCATAAACCTAAGAATTTACAATCTGTAGGTTTTTGGTAGAATTTGATCAATCACAGCATTTTGTTTAGACCATTTGGTTTAAAATGAACAATATTTTTTCTATGTTTACATTTTGGTTCTCTCTTTTAAAGTGAGCTCTTGCCTTTTCAATAAAGTTATGTATCCCTTCAACTAGGCTGGGCTCATTGTCTGCATAGCAGGCTCTAGATGTATCGTCTTCATACATAGTCATCAATTGCTAGTTGTCAAGAGAACTTGGGAAATCATTTACATAGCATACGAACAGAACTGGACCTAAAATGCAGCCCTGAAAAACACCAAAATGTATATTTCTTATACTTGACCTTCTCCTCCCCAGTATATCTCCATTACAGTACATAATCTCCGTGCACTGTTGTCTACACTTTAAATATGTTTCTAGTAATTGCATGAGTTTTCCAGTGACAACACTCTTCACAATTTTGATAAGAGCACGTCATGATGTACTCTATAAAACACCCTTGAGAGGTCCAGGAATACTCCTGCAGCCTGGGATTTTTCATTTTTTTTTCTTCAAATACATGGTGGACAAATTGTACTGCTGCTGACGTGGTACTTCGACCTCCTCTGAAACCATGCTGGAAATCATTTAATATGTCAGCGTTGTTGTAATTTTCCAAGACTTTTTTAAATATTTTTTCTCTATGAGTTTGCTGAAAGTTGAGATTAGAGCAGTGGGTCTGTATTTCTATACATGCTTTATTTCCGCCTTTTTGTGATTTTGTTTCACTACAGACTATTTCAACTTGTCAGGGAGCACACCGCCTTCGAGAACACAGTTTATTTGATGAACTACTGGTTTCATTAGTTCGTGTTTTCATTTATTCAACAGATACGGATAAATGCCATCTGATCCTGCAGATTTTTTTGTTTCTGAGGTTATCAACAAGCTTCAGAATGTCAGATGTGCTTGCTGCAGGTAGTGGACTGCAGTTCTATTGGTTACAGGACTCAAATGAGTGTTGCATATCCTGTTTCATAGAAATATTTTTGACAGTACCTATGAAATAATTATTAAAAATATTGCTGACTAGAAGAGGATCAGAGATATCTTCATTATTTCATTACTCACAGTTAATTGTAAATTATTAATTTTAGTTTCTGTTTCATTGTTTGATTTTATTTACAACTGACCAGCAAGTCTCTGAAACGTTACCTGAAACTCATACCTGTTGGCTAATTCTTTCTGATTTTAGTCTCCTGACTTCTTTGCGGTACTTATATTTGTACTACTTGTAGAGTTCTTTATGTAGCTCTGAGTTAATCAGTCTGTGTAAGGTATACAGTTTTCCATTTTTTCTTCCAGATCTTTTGTTTTAAAATATAATGGCACAGGTTTCCATTTTAAAGGTTGATTTTTCTGGATACTCACGTTGTTAATGGAAAGGCTCTACTTATGTTCTCCGTCATAATTTCTGTGAACATGTTTCATTTATGTCATAATTGATTCACATGGTTCTTGACTTAAACTATGTCTTAGTGTAGCGATGTTGTTTGTAGATAGTATCCCCTTGTGGTCATACAATTTTTAAGTTTGAACTTGGTATTACATTTTAGCACTAGTGTTTGGTCTAAATGATTTGAGAAGTGACCATTTATTCCATCAGTTTTAGCCCCATAAGACAGGATACAAGTTGTAAAACGTTTTCTTCCTGATCATCATGTAAAGTGTTGATGGTAAGATCCGCCAGCGTGACAAGACTTACACATCTACAGCCTGACATTAATTTCCTTTAAACTACATCAAGCGATTTCAGAAAAGCATCAAAGTTTCCACAGGAGGATATATATACACCTATGACATAGAAAGGAACAATACAAAATGTAATTTTATGAATTGCAGTTTCTGAATCTTTGCAACACAGACATTCTTCTCCAGTACCACATTTCCGTGGTGGATATGAAGTTACATTTTCTTGAGTAGATGGCAACACCACCACTTTTATTGTGTATTGTGCAGTAGAGCGTAGCTGGGTTGTAGCCTTCTAATTTGCAATTTTGAATGTTGTTCACTGTTTTCTGGTATTCTGTAACTATTACTACACGTGGAGATAGTCCTACGATAAATGATTCAAAAGCATCTGTTTTGTTTCCTAAAACCTGTACACTATAATGCAAAAGTGATAAATTACTCTCGTGTGGACTAACGTCTGTTTGAGGCACATATGAAGTATATATACTTGCATCTGGTGTTGCGCTGGTGGAAGGTTTTACTGTCTTAGAAAACATCGCTCTTGTCCTGCTGATGTATGTTTTACAGACCTGGCATTTCGTGGTTGATTTCACAAGTATTCTCTTCTTTTTTCCTTGAGAGGGATGGCCTCTGTAGCACAATACTGCATATTCAGTTTGCTGTTCACTACTTCTTTGTTCCGTTTTATAACTAAGTCCGTCCTTAGTCTGTTGAGATGTATGCCATGGGATGTGTGAAATCTTCTTCCTATGCCGCTGATGTCCACAAATATAACATTTTTGAAACTCGTGCATTTACTTAGGATCTGTTTATTTGCGCTTCGCACTTCTTTATTTACACACGACCAGCTTGTCAAGTCATGTCGATGTGGGACAGAGAAGACGATCACGTTTGAACTTCTCAGCACATGTAGGCTTCCTTTAAGTGAGATCACCAGACCTTTCGTTTCGTTTTTGATACGTCATTTGTTCCCGCTAAGAGCACGAAAAAGTCGTTATTTGTTGTTGCTGTTTTCATGTCATGGTTCATGGAAATTTTGTGCCTGGTTTCACTACGCTAGTTGTTTTGTGACTGCTTCTAGACTGAAATTCTGCTGCTATGTTCTATCTTTGATTATCTGCAAATAGGTCTATTATGCACGTTTTTACTGGTTTATACTAACTGTTTTTAGGCCTGCTGGTACTTGGATGGTGAGTAGTGGCACTGTTTGTTTTGTCTTTTTTGTCCATATTAATCGATAATCCATCTGGAGGAACACTTGAGTTTAATCCACTGTGGGCGACTACACTCACGGTTCAGTTGTTTTTGTTCCTGTGGTTGGAAGTGACTCTGTCATTCTCTGTTTCTGATCTTCTTTTTCTTTTCATGTCGTACGACGCAGCTCGTTGAGAAATCACAGTCTACAGTTGAAAGCAGTTCAAAAGGGTTTTCGTGCACAAAGACTGTGCAACCGGTACTTTCACCATTTACACTAGTTTGCAGTTCTTGCTTGCTGTCTTTGTAAGTGACTTTAGTCCACTTTTCGCTGGCATGCGCGATGCTTTGCGGAACTTGTCGAGTATTCCGTTCACTTTTTCCAAGCTGAAAACTCGAGATATTCACTTTCAGAGCATTGGTTACAAATTATAAGCTGGAGACACGTTCGTTTAACTTCGTGATTTCATCTTTATAGGTTGCACACACCTTTTTAACGGCAACATTAACTCTTTTCCGCGGAGAAGCATCTCGAACTTTCACGTTGGACGCCACGTTGTTTACTAAATTTCATAAATAACTGCATGGCAGAAAATTCTTGCTGGTGATGGCCATAACCCGTTTACTGCTGCCTTGCATCCTACAGAAGACGTTGTAAGAGGTCCATGACTAAGCAATTTATTGCTAGCGCACTCGAGCAGATGTAATTTCGATAGATTGCTCACGCGCTGCCTGCGCTATGTAAGCTGTAAGAGAATCTCAGACCAGTGAGCAGTGTTGTATGCAGTAAGAGCAGTGTCAGTAGCTAGCAGTGTAGTAGCTAGCAGTCTGGTGTATCGAGTTGGCTGGGCCGGTCGTGGGGAGCGATGGCGGTGCCTGAGCGATGTAGTATAAGGTAAAAGCAGCCTCGCGCATATGTACTATTGTTATATCAAGTTCCGAGTAAATGTTTTAATCAAATCTCTTAATAATAATCTTTCTTATAAAAATTAACGTTTGACAATATTTTTATACATGACCAATCTATTGGCCAGCATTGCACTGGGCTGTGCCAGAAAACTTTCTTATAGGAGCAGATATAGACCCGTTATCCGGCGACCTTATTTTGGCCATGGCCATAACCCGTTTACAGCTGCCTTGCATCCTACAGAAGACGTTGTAAGAGGTCCATGACTAAGCAATTTATTGCTAGCGCACTCGAGCAGATGTAATTTCGATAGATTGCTCACGCACTAAATTTTACATTTATTCAGTATGATCTTTCAGGGCCATGACGCAGCACTGCTGACGTCCAAATTTACCAGTTTAGATTCACAGTCAGTTAATTATTGAAGGGTTATATGTGAGCCACAATTTTATTGAGAGATTAGTCAGATTTTATTATTGGTAGGTTACGGAATTTTTTTTATTGGGAGGTTACGCTGAATGTCAATGCTATACATATTTTTACTGTTGGGAGGTTACACTTGTCGGCAACCGGCCAGGATCGTATTTTTGTGAATTTCTAAGAATTAGTCAGTTATATATCTGCTCTTATTTACTTAATGTTAAAGGTAGTTTGAATTTGGCGCAACGCATTTACTAATTTGTCACTCTTTCTTTCACAGATCATCGGCAATTTATTGCTCTTTGTTGTTATTGTATTTGTTCCAATTTTGCTTTTTCTTTGTTTGATTTTGTGCTTCCCTTTGACTTGTGAAAGTGCCGCGAAAAACTGCTAACAGTACATCGCGATGCGCAGTCAGTGAAAAAGCCGACTTGAATAATTTGACTGATAATACTAGCGACACATCACATGCTATGAAATAGAAACCATACTGTCACTTTACTAGCAAATTAAGGGCGCTCATGAAAGTCACTAGGATTTGTGTTTGCCCAGTAGCGGTAGTTCTGTTTATTCCCATAACCTGTGCCTCATCTGACATCCGGAACTTGTTTGAAAATTCATCGTCATTGTTTATTTTTCTTACCATTTGTTAACAGAATCCAAGTCGTAATCGGTAATCGTTGTCCTTCAATTGTTGCACCATCTGTAGTTTGTATTGATGAAATTTTAAATCAAGATGAAGAATTCTGCGAACGCTCTCCCAGGACATTCCAACCACTGCTGCTTGCTTACGAATTGAACGATATGGGCTCCGTAAGACAGACACGCGTACATCAATGTTCGCTGGAGAACGCACACTTTTAGGTCCTCCTGTTGCTTTCTTCTTGAGGGCAGATCCAGTCTCTTCATAGTTATTAATCCATCATTTTATCGCGTGTTCCGATGGAACGGCATCATGACGTCCTAAATTATAAAAACATCGAAACTCCCTCTGTATTGCTACCAAACTATCATTGTTTGTAAAACATTTTTATGGCTAACGCACGCTGTTGACCGTTCCACTGATCCATGACCCTAGCGTATTATGCTAACGCTGGTTTCGCAAGGGCTACCACTCCGTCGCTGTTCAAGATTTGGACTCTTTACTACGATCATATGGCTAGGTACAAAGTCGAAGCCTATGCCTCTCTTAAGGCGTAAGCAATTCCTACATTTTGTCACCATCACCTCGTTCTTTCCGTCAAGGTCAAGGCGAGCTGCAGCGTTGACAGGAACTACTATCGTTATAAGAGATTCGTATCCCAACTGCAACAAGATGAGACTTTTGCCAAGTTTTCAGGGGTCCTTTATTTTTCCCATATCTGCAGTAACTCTCTGACGCTCTTTTTAGGGATTCTTAGTGCTCATCACCACATTTGGGCGCTACCACTTTAATCGTTTGCCCATCAAAATTTCATCTGCTCCAGGAATTTATCGAAGAAATGTGGAGCGTTTTATTAAGGACGTTCCCCGTCTTGTATTAGCTACGTCAATAACATATAGATCATCACCTCCACGTGAGAAGATCGTTTGAGAAATTGACAGGTAGTTCTCCATTGGCTTCTGGAGAATGGCTTTCGTTGAAAATTGAAAAAAGTAGCCCAAATTGAGTGTTTCTTGGGATATGTGCTTAGCAAAGATAGCCTCATCTCTATAGACAAGCACATTGCAGTCGTACTCAACCTGCTGGCATTCAAGAACCTGAAGGAACACCGTTTTGGGGCAAGATTTCTTATTATGCTAAGTTCTTTGCGGAGGCAGTGCACATCTGCCATCCTCTTAAGCGGCACCGTCAAAAGGCATCAAATTCGTATTGTCTGCGGACTGTCAACGGGATTTTGTCCCTCAAGCAGTGTTTTTTGCTCTGCTCCCGGACTAGTCTCTTTACGCTAGGTAATCTATTAACCCTGGTAGCTAACATGTTTCAGAATGGTATTGGTGCGATCAGGTTATTGGTGACACCTGAATGCAATTTGATCGTTAGTTTCATGCAACCATCCAGAGGGATGTACGGTGGCTGTTCGAAAAGTAAGGTACAATCGGTCGCGAAATTGAAACCATAGTGAAAATCAAAATTTTTTTGTTCGCAACGGTCAGCCACACCTTCCAGCTACCTCTCTAAATAGCCGCCGCTCCGACCTAGATATTTGTCTTGGCGCTGTACAAACTTGCCAGTGCCCTAGTCACAGAAAGCAGCCGCCTGTGCTTTCCGCCAATTCTCTACGCTGGTCTGCCTTTCGTTGTTTGTGCGAAAACGTTGTCTTCGTAGTCAGCGGTTCATGCGAGCAGAGATGAACTTCGGAGGGAGCCAATTAAGGGCTGTATTGTGGGTGATCAAGCGCTTCCCATCGATAACGCAGAAGGAGCGTCTTCATTGCTTCTGCAGAGTGCGGCTGAAAATTGTCTTGAAGAAAGAAACGCATGACATTTATGTTTTGTGGGCTGCGCTGCTTCAGGGAAAATCTCTCAACAGATCCACATACTTGACGGAAGACACTGTTTTTTTAGGCATTTCTACGTGATCAGTTTGGGCTCAGAACTGGAAAGAGCTACGTGAAGCGATCGACAGGCACACTAAATATGCTGCCCAACACATCTGTTTAAAGTTCCATCAGATTTTCACAGTGGTTTCCATTTCACGCCTAATCGGACCTTACTTTCAGAATACGCCTCGTATATATACGAACGTAAGCGCTAGTTCACCCGTCAGTAGCTGACCGACTCTGGAACAAACGATGCAACCGTAACGTCAGCGGCCGCCTGGGACAGCATATTGCGTCTGCACACCTGTCTCCATGACAGTTGCCATCCATTTGGCCTGTCACTGCCAGAAACAAATGATAGGCGGCTGACAACCGTTCCAGTGGAGGGGAGACGCTCGCCCATGCCGCCTCATCACTCGACTCTCACTCCACTCCCCACCCCCCCACCCCCCTTCCCGATTCCGCCACACATTGTACATCATATCTCACGTCACTTTACTTTCGCGAACGAAAGGGGACTCCATCACAGTCACCCCCAGTTTTCTTTCACCTTTTACTTCTCGGTCATCTTCCAGCTGAAGACAATTGCCTTCCGGTGTTAGTTTATGCAACTTCTTTCGGTGCTAATCCGCCTACACTTCCATCATCACAACGTAATATCTACAGCATACATTTCTGCAACCGGCACAATCTCTCACTGTAGGGGTTGTAATACACGTCTATTACTTAATCGCACAACCCAAGTATAACCGTCGCTGATTGCTGCAAATGATAAGCTGAAAGTACGCGCAGTTAGCCATTGACGCCACTCTCTTTACTTGTAGCCACGTAAAAATGAGTGTAATTTGACATTAACAACCTTTTGGGGCTACCAGTGATGGTGCTAAACGAAATAATTAATTCTGACTTTGCTTTGTGATATTATATGTACAGCGATGGTGGACGAGATATCCCAAATAGATAATAACTGCCGAAAATTTTTGCTGTTCGTAATTGCGATTAAGTCAGATGTAAGTAAACACTGCCAAGATTCTGATTTACACTGCAAAGGAGCCCTTTGCGCGGAGAATGGTGCTTCTCGTATGGATACAACAGAGAGGCTCCAGAGAAGCGGTTCTGGCTGTTACAGGAAGTCAGTGTCTGGAACCAACCGCAACTAAGCAGCCTGTCAGAGACGGTGCAAACGAGCTCAGATACGTGGTCTTGGGTTCCATCATTACCTAGTACTAGAAACATATCGATTTCCAGGTTCGAACCAGTCACTGATCACTGTCTGAAAAATCATTAGTAATGGCTACCAAAGACTCCCATTATAAAGTACCACTCATTTTTGTTAACGGCGTTGTCGAAAGGGGACGAGGAGTGGACTGATCATGAAGAAAACATCTTGGCCTTGGGGTGAGAAACTGTCTGTAAAAGGCAGAACAATCAGCGATGATCAACGGCATGAGGAAGCAGAAGGCAGTGGAAACTATTGTATTAAAGACATATAATGTGTACCTCCAGGAAATGTGGCAGATAATTGAATAAGTGTCATGATCTGAAAGAGTCTGGATTAATTCCCACTCTGACAAAACGCGGGTGGCACGGCCAACGGGGAGATATCTGTGTGAAAAATAGTGAATACCAAACGAAAGGGTAACATACTGAGAGTCGGAACGTGGCATTTCAGAAGTTTTAAGATGGTACGGAAGCTAGAAAATCGGAAAAGATATCAGTGAAGTGTATTTCAAAGAAGACGAATAAAGCGTAATATCAACAGAAACAGCAAATGCCATTACGGGACTAGGTTTCGTTATGTATAGGTACGGAGGGAAGACAGACACTTTGAGCAGTTCAGTGCTAGGGTAGTTTTCGTTAGGATCGGCAGTAAACGAACAATAATTCAGGTATAAATGCCGACGTCACTTGTAGCGGATGTAGACAGAGTATGTGGATACTGAAGGGCTAATTCAGTATGTAACGGGAGATGTTAATCTATTAGTCGTGTATGATTGTAATGTGGTAATACAGGAAGAAATAGAAGAAAGAGCTAAGAGATAATATAAACTTCTTTGTGAGAATGAGAGACAAGAAGGTAATTGAGCTTTGCAATAAATTTCATCTAGTAATAGCGAAAACACTGTTTAAAATCTCAAAAAGAAGGGGTATGCATAGAAGAGGCCGAGATACATGAGAACGTGCCAGCTGGATTACATCACTTTCAGACAGATTCCGAAATCAGATGTTGGCTGTAAGGCGTTTTCAAGAGAACATATCGACTAAGAGCACAACTTGGTAATAATAAAAAGTCGGCATAAGTTTAAGGGACTCTCCTGGAAGAACCAGCGTGCAAAGAAGAGGGATACCACAGCAATGAGGAACGATGAGATGCGTTTGAAGTTAATTGAGGCTATAGATACTGCGATAATGACTACCTCAGTAGGTAGTTCAGTTAACGAGCAATCAACCTCTCTAAAAAGGGCAGTTACAGACGTTTGACAGACAAACATTGGTAGAAGGAAGGTAGCTGTGAAGAAACCTTGGGTAACAAACGATGTATTTCAATTGATCGACAAAAGAACGAAGAACAAAAACGTTCCGGGAAGTTCACGAATGTAGAAATATAAGTCACTTAGTAATGAAATAAATACGAAGTGTAGGGAAGCTTTGCGAACCGGCTGCAGAAAAAGCATGGAGGAGAAAAAGAAATCCGTAACGGGAACGACCGATACAGAAAAGTCAAAATATCTTTCGCTGAAATGAAAAGCAGGAGCTTCAACATTAAGTGTGCAAAGGAGATTCCTCCGTTGAGGGTAGATGAATGAACTAATAAGTGGAAGGAGCTCAATGAAGGCATCTACAATTGGGAGGACTTCTCTGTTGACGTGATTGAGGGACAAGTGAGAGCCGATATGAAAGACACAGGGTCTCCAGTGCTACAGAGTCGGAGTTCAATAAAGCTATCGAAACTTTGTGATCATATACGGCAGAAGAGATGAATAATGTTTCTTAAGAATTTCTGAAATGATTCGGGAAAGTGGTAAACAAACGACTATTCACGTAGGACGGCAGAAAATGGGTTTGGAGATACGTCATAACTCTTTCGGAAAACGATGAGCCACTCAGTTCCGAAGATAGAAAAGACAGATAAGAAAGAGAATTATCGCACAGTCATCTTAATGGCTCATGCTTCCTTGATGATGGCAAGAATAATATACAGAAGAATGAGAAAGAAAGCTGAGGATGTGTGGTGAAAACAACAGTCCTAGCTGCAGAATTGATTTATAGCCTTATTTATACATGACGCGCGTTACACCTGATACAAGGCATCTTCAGATTGACCAGTATGGTTTTGAGTGCCACGAATAGGGCATCGGCAACAACAGAATACCGTCGCTATATATTGTAAAATAAACTATAGCAAATATGTGCTCACGTCACTTGTAAAATGTCATACGTTAGATGATGAACAATCTGGGTATCGGAAACGGAAGGGTTACGGAGAGGCAATACAGACGTTGTGATTGATAATTTAAGCAAGAATTAAGAAAAATCAGTACATGTTAACTGGATCTGATGAGTTGAAAAAACTGTCTGGCCATATAAAATTATGCAAGATACAAATTCGATAGAAAATAGTAGAAAGCAACAGGCAAAGACGGATAGTATACACTATGTACGAAAACCAAAGAGAACAGTAAAATGGCTCTGAGCACTATGGGACTTAACATCTGAGGTCATGAGTCCCCTAGAGCTTAGAACTACTTAAACCTAACTAACCTAAGGACATCACACACATCCATGCCCGAGTCAGAATTCGAACCTGAGACCGTAGCGATCGCGCGGTTCCAGACTGAAGCGCCTAGAACCGCTCGGTCACGATGGCCGGCAAATAGAACAGTAAGAACAGAGAGCCAAGAATCAAATTCTCTGATTAAACAGGGTGTAAGATAGAGGCAGAGTCTTCCGATCCTACAGTTTAATCTGTACATCGAAGAAGAAATGACGGAAATAAGAGAAAGTTTCAAGAACTGGATTACAAATTCAGGGTGATAGAATAAATGATAAACTTCGCTGACGGCAAAGCTATGCACAGTGAAGACGAAGAAAAACTGCAGGAAATGTTGAATGGAATGAACATTCTAATCACCAAAGGATATGGACAGAGTAAACCAAAGAAAGACAAAAGTAACGAGGATTATCGGAAATGAAATTAGTGATAAATCTGAGCCGGCCGGGATGGCCGAGCGATTCTAGGCGCTACATTCTGGAACCGCACGACCGATGCGGTCGTAGGTTCGAATCCTGCCTCGGGCATGGATGTGTGTGATGTCGTTAGGTTAGTTAGGTTTAAGTAGTTCTAAGTTCTAGGGGACTGATGACCTCAGATGTTAAGTCCCACAGTGCTCAGAGCTATTTGAACCATTTTGATAAATTTGACACCAAATGGAGACCACAAAGTAAGTGCAGTTCAAGAATTCTTCTACCTTTGAAGCGGAATAAGCCATGATGGACGAAGGAAAGAGGACAGGAAATGCAGTTTATCACTGGAAAATAGTGGATTCTTGGTCAAGAGAGATCTGCTAGTATCAAACATCCGCCTTAATCTGAGGAAAAAATTTCTGGGACTGTAAGTTTGGAGCACAGAAATGTATGGCGGTAAAACGTGGACTGTGGGAAAATCGGAGCAGAATAAAATTCAAGCGTTTGTGATATAATGCTACAGACGAACGTTGAAATTAGATGGACTGATGAGAAATAAGGAGGTGTTCCGTAGGATCTGTGAAGAAAAGAACATGAAAAATAATGGAAAAAAAAGAAATGGACAGGACGTATTAACACACCTGGGAATAGCTTCAGCGGTGCTCGAGGTAGCTGTAGAGGAAGGGGAAGACAGAGATTTGAATACATACAATAAATAATTAAGGAGTTTGGGTAAACGTGCTTCCTTGATATAAAAAGGTGACACAAGAGAGGGATTCGTGGCTGGTTGCATCGAATCAATCAACGGCGTCATTGTCACAGTGAATAAAATGCTACTAGCTCTGTGTCCTCGTTTTCAGTGTGTAAAACTTAACAGGCTTAGACTGCTATTGCAAATGACCTTCCTTAAAGTGGTTTTTATTTTAATTGTTTTAATTTTGCTAAGTTAGCAAAAAAAGAACACCCTGAGAAAGGTCATCTGAAATAGCAGCCCAAGCATCTGAAGTTTTACACATTGGCAATGCGGACACACACCCAGAAGAAGTTTAATGACCAAGATTTTGCTAATTAATATATATTTATAGATGTCACATACTCTTATTGCATTTGCTTTGGTTAGTGCTCTGGTAGATTACACTATTGTTCGCCAGTTGTAAGCTGCCATTTGTTGATTGACTTGGACATGTACTCCGAGATTTTTACGTTTCTCTTTTATTATGAGACAAGACCGTTGGAATTGTCTTGTTTTTGTCGCTGTGATTATGAACACAGTTGTCGTAGGGTTTATCGCTGCAACCAGTGCTCTTTCAAATATATTAAAAATATTCCTTAACCTGTAAAAGTCGTGGACATATATACTAAATATCTCTACACGATCTGTGAAAGCCTTGCAAATTGTGACTTTCCAACATACGTACCTGTACAAGATGAGATTTTGCTTAGAAAAAGGCCGAGCGATATGACGAATATTGCCATATGTAATAGGCATTCTTGTTTTCCTAAACACTTCGTAACAAATGTATCTGTTGTTTCTCCGTTAAAACTGACTCGAGAACCGGAACTTGCTTGTAGATTACAGAAGCTAAATTTTTATGGACAAGGTATTGTTATAGTCCAGACCGCAATCATTGATTACTAGTTTTGGCTTAATTTTCAACGATCGTCTGACCTATTATCATTTCGAGTGCAATGTCTGACCCTGAGATGAGATAAAGACAGATTGTCATCAACACAGCAACAGCTCACATATAAGATTAACCACAATCATGCAATGACATATGCCATGGCAATGAAACATTACATAGGCACAAACTTTCTTACAAAAACACATTCTTACATAATATTACAAAATACTATTGAGCATTATGTACTAATGTGTTTTTGTAAGAAAGGCTGCGTTTACGTAATGTTTCATCGTAATGAGACATGGGATTATTTCACTGTGGTAAGTCTTATGCATGAGCTATTGCTGTATTCTTGAAAAGATGTCTTGATCCAATCTTACGATCAGGTATTGCACTATAAAATGGTTCAATATTCAGCTGAAATTAGTTACCACTGAATGCTGTACAATTGCGATCTGCGCTATTTAACCATTTCGTCTATAAGTTTTTTGCGTTTGTTAAACATTTAGATTGCCTGTCTCCTCCTTCACTGTGTAAAGAAATAACAGTAGATTAATGACTGCAGTTCAAAATTTGCTTTTAAATCCTAGAGCGTCCATGGCCTTCATGAGCTATTCATGGGTGACCCTGTCGAATGCAGTGTACTGGACTTAAGACACTGGCGTCTCAACTGCATACAGTACAAGGACGCTGTCTATCGACGCGACGCCACGACCGTCAGACGCTCTGGCTCCATGTATCCGTCCGCCTTGCTGCAGCCACTCTCACCTTCAGAGGACTTCTTATCCCTTCGCCAGCCGATCGAACCCGCAGCGGCTGACTGGGAGAGTAGCTCCGTCGTCCTGACAGACCAAAGCCTTCCCCCCATCTCTGAGCGACAGACCCTGGAATCGGTCCGCTATAGCTGATGTCAGAAGTGGGTTGGAACAAGCGGAGGCAGGCTTGTTACTTCCTTTCATACAGTAGAGACTAAACATACTGTCTAATGGCTACGTGGCACCCAACTGGTAACAAAATTATTTTATTTCCTTTTTTGAGATTCGGGTGACAACTTTTTGCGCCTCGGCTGGAAGAATACGATAACAGTTATTTTATAAAATTCCTTTTGTTTTCTGGCATTAAAGAGAGGAAAAATGGTATGGCAAATAAATATTACTGTTATTACTGTGCAGCTGATTTTATTATTATGAATTCATATTTACACAGGTGATGAATAACATCAAACAAATACTTTTGTGGAAATCTGCAAAGGAATACTGAGGTGTCCTCAGGATGATTAGACTTGCCTACATTTCCATTTATGTCAGTGGGTCATTGTATATCACAGTCCGAAGAGGATTTCACTGATACAGCTTGTCTAAAACTTGAGCAAATAGTGAAAGGCAACAGCGTTTCAAATACCTTCAGGAGAAGAGGTCGGTCACAGTGTACCTACTGTTCTGTAAACCCTACATGGTGTCGTGGTTGCAAATGTGGACCGCGCCATGGACGTCGAGAGTAAAGTTGTGCATCATGCAGCCTATTGCGCACAGTTTGAGTCGTAACACGACGTCCTGTAGCTGCGCGAAAAGCATTATTCAACATAGTGGTGTTGCTGTCAGGGTTCCTCTGAGCCACAATCGGTATGTAGCGGCCATCCACTGCAGTAATAGCACTTGGGCGGCCGGAGGGAGGCATGTCATCGACAATTCCTGTCCCTCTGTATCTCCTTCATGTCCGAACAACATCGCTTTGGTTCACTCCGAGGCGCCTGGACACTTGCCTTGTTGAGAGCCCTTTCTGGCACTTAGTAACAATGCGGACGCGATCGAACCGCAGTATAGACCGTCTACACACATGAGCCGTGTTCTTCCTTCCTGGTGGAATGGCTGGAACTGATCGGCTTCGGACCCCCTCAGTCTAGTAGGCGCAGCTCATGCATGGTT
Source organism: Schistocerca piceifrons (assembly GCF_021461385.2). Taxonomy (NCBI): domain Eukaryota; kingdom Metazoa; phylum Arthropoda; class Insecta; order Orthoptera; family Acrididae; genus Schistocerca; species Schistocerca piceifrons. The sequence goes on from NC_060138.1 coordinate 571,929,182, forward strand.
GTTTACATCTTTGGGCCGGTTTAGTGACATCTCTTAACAGTCAAAGGGACTGTGTCTGTGATACAATATCCACAGTCAACGTTTATCTTCAGGAGTTCTGGGAACGGAGGTGGTGCAAAAGTTTTTTTGATGTGTGGATATTTTTGTAAAAAATTTATCTCAGTATTTTGCAATCATGATTTATTAGACCGATTGTTCGACAATAACATCATTTGCTACTGCCAACTGACGAACAGGAATTATTACTTTCTTGAAGTCTCAAGGTATTTCGCTTGCATCGTAAATATTGATATCAGATGGAACTATTTTTTCATGGTATTTTCTCCCACAGCTCTCAATTATTTTGAGGTAATGCTGCGTTCCCCAAAATCCCTTGTTTCGCTTATGCAGTTCAGTACCATGTCAATTTCTTCTCACAGTTTCATATCTTCCACATCAGTTCGTCTTCCCGTTTTTAAAATATTTTCCTCAAGTTCATTTCACTTGCGTAGCCTTTCTATATACTTCTTCCACTGTTCAACTTCCCCTTTCTTATATAATGCAGGCGTTCCACCTGAGCTCTCGATGTTTGTACAACTCCTTCCGTTCTCTGCAAAGATGTCCTTAATACTCCGTAGTAGCACCTGCTTGTCCAGCTTTATAATTCCTCGTTAACTTTTATTGTTTAGTCATTTTGCAGTTTCTGTCAATCTCCGTTTTTAAACGAATATATTTTTTGCGTGCTTCATTTTCTGCATATTTATATTTGTTTCTTTAGTCAGTTAATAGCGCACCATCTCCTGCTAATGTACGTTTACTTCTCCTCAACAGTGACAGCAGCGAAAGAAAATAAAACACAGCAAAGGTGAACCGTAACATAAAAATGTTCATCCTCTTAGCACCAGCTAGAAGTTAGAAACCGGACACTTTGGCACAATGAAGGCAGTACGTTACCAGTGCCAGAAAAGTTGTTCACATACCCGGTCACTCCGCTGTCCAGTGCTTCGCGCTCAGGCAGGCATTTGGCAGCTGCAGTGTGGGGGGAGAGAGTGACAAGCAATCAGAACGCGCGGACGCTTAAAATCTGTAATTTCAGATACTATGTACAGCGTACTTCCAGAGTTATGGCTCAAATTTTTGCATGGGATTAATTGCTCGATCTGATATGTTGCAAGTGTGCTCTTTTCAGCTAAAAATATGAAGTCAAGTTCGTGATATTTCGGTTTGAGTACAGAGAGAGTTGTTAGCTTGCAGACATAAGTCATTTTGAAAGTCACTGCAATGAAGTTGTTGGTGGAACGAAATGTGACAAAATGTGGGAAGGATGAAACAGGTTGGGATGACACCGACCTACATAGGGAGGAACGATCACTGCGATAAAATAGGGGATATCAGAGCTCGTACGGAAAGGTATAGGTGTTCATTCTTTCCGCGCGCTATACAAGATTGGAATAAAAGAGAATTGTGAAGGTGGTTCGATGAACCCTCTGCCAGGCACTTAAATGTGATTTTCAGAGTATCCACGTAGATGTAGAATACCATATTCGCAGAAAACTCCCATTGCACATTAAAACTGTCTCGTAGTGAGATGCGGATCGTATGCTACGGCTGCAAAAATAAGACAGATAGTTCCACTACTCTTGTCCGTGACTGTTCTTTCGTGGACGTATTTTTTTTCACAATTCTAGTTTCGTGAATTTGCTATTTATACTGTTTGGAAACACAGATCTGACGGTTTGGTACTGTCAGGAAACCATTCAGCCCACAAGTGCACCGCTGCTCCAACAGATTGGTGATACTCATTATTAATTAAAGTCTTGTCCACTTTTTCGACTGTCGTATTTATTGTGAAAGTCGCTACAAGCACTTACTAGTGGGCCGGCCGGGGTGGCCGAGCAGTTCTAGGCGCTACAGTCTGGAACCGCGCGACCGCTGCAGTTGCAGGTTCGAATCCTGCCTCGGGCATGGATATGTGTGATGTCCTTAGGTTAGTTAGGTTTAAGTAGTTCTACGTTCTAGGGGACTGATGACCTCAGAAGTTAAGTCCCATAGTGCTCAGAGTCATTTGAACCATTTGAACTTACTAGTGGGCTTCAAGTACCCATGTAAACACACATGAACCGTAACGTAATTGCGTGTTTGTTTATATTTGTTGAAGTCGAGCAGACATCTGAGGGATCATTTCTCCTGACAGCTGGATAGTTAGCTGCAACGTGTTGGCTTGTTACCACAGGGTGTTCGCAAAGTAGTTGTGTGAGTTACAACATATGTTAGAAATGACGTCCATGGGCGCCTATACTAGTCCGAACTTGCTTAATTTTATTGCAGAATTTCTGCAGGTCTGATTGTGGTATGCTTCTCACACACGTAGCTATTTTTGGTTTTAAGACACAAAGCGTGTGTGGGCGATTGTGTTACACTGCAGACTTTAATACCTCCCGAAGAGAAGTGTGTGGTGGAGTAAGGTATGACAGTGACTGGGGCCACAGGTTTTTTCAGGTGACACGATCCCCGAACAACTTATACACAAGGCACGTAGTGTTATTGGATGTGCGAGCAGTAGCGGCATCATGTTGAAACCATGAGGACCTTATTTCGTATTCCATTAGCTGGTCAATGAAATATTCGATGATTAAACAATAATGTTCACTGTACACAGTTTCCTCAAAAAAATAAATGTCTATTAATCCATCGTCTGGATATTGCCACCCACACTGCAATTTTATGACTAAGCAATAGCATTCCCAGCAAAGGACGAGGATCATCCGATGACTATAATCGTGTGTTTTGTGTGTTAACAAGACCAGGCTCCTCTGTATAGAAGATGACTTCAAGAATATCAGTGGAATACGTAAACCATTTGCAGTTATGGAGTCGCTTTTCCTGATCCACAATCTTTCATTTCATGCACTGCTGTCACTTTATACGTTAACAATTTCAGTGTTTGCTCTTGCAAGCCCGATATCTTTTTCAAGTATCAACTTGCGCAATGATCTTCTTGAGCTCTGCAGTACAGATTCAGAAATATAGTTAAGGTAGTCTTCCAGTTCGTTCGGTATCCAACTTCTGTTCGTTCGTCATCTCTCGAAATTTCCCAATAAGCCAATGAACCGTTTTACGATGAGGCACAGCTGTCTCCAAGAATTTTTCTAAAATGTCTCCTACACAAAGCCCATTAATTTGTCGCCTTGTTGAAACACGTATTTAACAAGAAAAATATGTTCCTCAATTGAAACCTCCGTAATTTAAAAACAAATCGATCGTCCAAACACTACACATCGCATTAAGTACTTTGCATCAATTGAACCAAACAATTAAAAGATACACAACAGTAGAATGTTTAAAAAAACGTTCACGTGTCTATAAAAAAAGTTCTGTCAACTTATTTTCTGTTTACTTTGCTTTAAACTTTCAATATAATTTGTATCCATAGTCCATAATCCAGTGAACAGAGACTTTACGAAAACGCTGTATTTGTACAAGTTGGACACGTGTTATGGCCTTGTATCCTCTTCAAAGACTGATCCAAATGCTATTGAGAGAAGTCTATAGCTCTACATAAAATACGAAATCGGTGTCATAATTCAGGAGAAACATGAGGAATTATTTCTTACGTCACAAGATCCACCGTAAAATTCGCACTTGTGTGTATCCTTATGTCTTTCGTGCCTTTGTGTGTATGTGTGTGTGTGTGTGTGTGTGTGTTTGTGTGTGTGTGTGTGTGTGTGGGAAGTTCACTAGCGAACGCTCCCGTGACAGATGGTCCTTCACGTTATCATCACTAGTGATCTCTTCATGCAGACGAGCAAGAACAGATATTTAGCATTACGCTGTAGATAATGTGTCCTTAATGCCAGACACATCGTTGCATACTGCTGTCAACTTGTACCTTCTACTCTCTGAATAATGGCTTGTAGCGGCTTCTACACGCAAACAGCTGCAGAGTCAAGTTATCGACAATTTCTCCCATGCGGACCACTCATTAGTCCTTACCCATGTTCGTGGTGTCCACATGGCACTCTTCGATACCAAAGTACATTATGATTGTTATCGTACTGCTGATGACTCTCTACGGGTACAGGATGACACAGAAAAATGGGAACATTTCCACAATCCAATAAAACTAGAAGTGATGAAGGAAAGTTATTGCATTCTTAGTAACTGAAACCTTACAACTTCGCCATTTACGAAACATTGATGGCATTTATCATTTTTTTAAAAATCACGTCCTTTAGATGGCGTCCTCCTCTACGAATACATTCGTGAAATCTGCTGTTGAGATTCCTCATTGAACGTTGCAACATCTCAACTGGGATACTATGAATTGCATCCCGAATTCTCTGTTCTAACTCATCCAGAGTTGTTGGTGGAGTCGTATAGACTTTTTCTTGAGGTAGCCTCACAAGAAAAAATCACAGACGGATAGATCTGGCGATCTAGGGGGGCAGGCAATGTTACCGAATCATGGGATCAAACGGTTGCCAAACAGTTCTCCCACACATGCCATTGATTGCTGTGCAGTGTGTGATGTCGCTCCTTCCTGTTGAAACCAGGCTTCTTGAACTTTCGGAAAGTTGTTCAATGCAGGTGTACCGAAAGTTCGTACTATCTCCACGTAACGGTCGGCATTGACAGTTATTGTGTTTCCCTGTTCATTTGCGAAAAACATATGATCCGATAATCACGTGTGATGAAACACAAACCATACTGTGACTTTACTAGCGTGTACCGGGCGCTCGTGAAAGTCACTAGGATTTGTGTTTGCCCAGTAACGGTAGTTCTGTTTATTCACATAACCTGTGCCTCATCTGACATCCACAACTTGTTTGGAAATTCATCGTCATTGTTTATTTTCATTATCATTTGTTGACAGAATCCTATTCGTAATCGGTAATCGTTGTCCTTCAATTGTTGCACCATCTGTAGTTTGTAATGATGAAAATTTTAAATCAAGATGAAGAATTCTGCGAGCACTCTCCCGGGACATTCCAACCACTGCAGCTTGCTTACGAATTGAACACTGTGGGCTCTGCAAGACAGACTCGCGTACAACATCAATGTTCGCTGCAGAGCGCACAGTTCTTGGTCGTCCTGTAAGTTTCTTCTTGAGGGCAGATCCAGTCTATTCAAAGTTATTAATCCAACATTTTATTGTGTGTTTCGATGGAACGGCATCATGACGTCCAAAATTATAAAAACGTCGAAACTCCCTCTGCACTGCTACCAAACCATCATTGTTTCTATAAAATGTTTTTATGGCCAACGCACGCTGTTGTCCGTTCCACTGATCCATGATTACTGAAACGGCGGACTATTTACTTGCTAATTGTCACTAACACTCAGTGCTGCCAGCAGCCCATGGCTGCCACTACTCATTTCATATATTCCCGTTATTTTGTGTGACCCTGTACAACTGATTAAGAGTCACGTTATTACATACCAACAGAGACTCGTTCGTTTGTCTCTGCAGAGACATGGCATGAGCCGTGCCTTATTCAATATTTGCATGTGCTATTCTTTTTAAAGACCAGATTTTTATGATTTTTCGTTTTCTTGGGTGAAAACTAAAGTAAAACAGCAGCTTCGATACAGACATCGATACACTGCGATCACATACCAAGCGTCGCTTCGATGTTATCACTAGGACTAAGTTAGAAGCCACTTGGGCAAATCAGCTCACCAAATTTAAGACACTATGAGAGTTCGATTATAGTATTTATGTTATACGTATACAACTCGCCATTCGTTACAAGAACCACTATAATCGGTTTTCTGCTTGAAATAACGGCTACTCTGATTATAACGATGTCGACAATGCTTCAAAGGCTCTGTGGTAACCCGAACTGGCGGTCTTCCCCCTAGTGAACACGACCGTGCAGGGATAAGATCTGTATCATCTGCTCTGTGATAGCATTTGTGCAGTTCTAATAAAGAGTGTACTGTATCTTCTGCATGTTGTGTATTTCACGATTATGGGAAAAGCGACTCAGTCGAAAACATGTTAACATCTGCACAGCGGGTTTCTCCATCTACATGTATGTTTACACTCCACGATCACCGCACACTCCACCGCAGAATGAAAATTTCACCCTGGAATATAACCATTGGCTCTTGTAGGACCTTACGCTGTTGGAATTTAAACAATGAAGTACACCATGATGCAGAATGCCTCTCTTGTAGCGTCTGCCACGAGTTGGCGAGTTGTATGAGAATCTCTGTGAAGTTTTCGCTCTTACTGAAATAATAAAAAGTAGAGGGAGAGAGAAGGAGAGAGAGAGAGAGAGAGAGAGAGAGAGAGAGAGAGAGAGAGAGAGAGAGAGAGAGAAAAATGACGAAACGCTACGGCTTTCTTTGAATCTTCTGTATTTCGTCTATAGATCTTCCTGATAAGGGTTCCAGACCAAGGAGCACCACTTAAGTGTTGGTCGTTTGGTCGTTAGAGAGTTCGAAAACCATCTCCGTGGTTTGTGGAATGCGCTTCATGACGATACATTCAACGGGTCTCAGTCTGGAATGTGGCTTTCCTACAATTAGTTTTATTTAGCTTATCTGTACGAATCGTCCCAGGTATGTAATGGATTGACTGCTTCCAGTGATTGTCTATCAATCGCGTAATCTATCAGTAACGCTACTTCCGCCTGTGTACGTAACATTGGTTGATAACGAAGGTTGACAGCCAATGCCCGCACTAAGCGTCGATGCTTTCCAGATATTTTGTTACGATTCTCTAGCGTTGCAACTTCTCTCTGTACAACTGCACAGTCCCAGAAAATCCTCATGGAGCTTCCGCCCTAATCCGCTGCGCCATTTATATGTATTGTGAATAGGATGGACCTATAACATTCTTTTGGGGGAACGCCCGAAGTTAGTTTTAATCCAAAGATTTGTGACAGTTACGAACGGCATTCCGTTTGCTAGAAACTACTGACTCCAATCACTGAGATGGTCTGATGGAACGTACCCTCGTGTTTTGTTCGTTAGAGGCGATTGTGTCGATCTCTGTTGAACGAATTCCAGTAATCAAGGAGATACTATCAGACTACGCAACGTTACCTACTGCTTACTGAGTATCGCGAACGAAAAGGGTGAGCTGCGTTCCACGCGATCATTCCTTGTGGAATTCAACTGTAGAGATTCCTCGATGTTCAGAAAGGTCAGTCACACCAGATTGGCTTTTCATAAAGTTTACTTATCTACACAGGAAAGGAAAGGAACAGGATTACTTTCACTGCTTTATATCGTCGTCGAAGTGGTGCAATGCAAGAAATCGGATAGGAAGCAAATCGTTGGAGCTGCTTCGCAGTTAATGCTCTCGTGATTTATGGCCCGACGGCTCTGCTGCGGGCGCTCCCACACAGAGATAGCTGCCTGGGAGAGGAAGTCGCAGGCCCAGCTGGTGTTGGTGATTAATGAGACATGGCCGTGCAGAATCTGCGGGCTCGTAACGAACGGGGCCTTTCGCGAATTGCGAACGTCACGCCTCTGGAGACATCTGACCGCAGATCGCTCTGCGATGCACCAATAGGAAAGCACGCTGGCGCAGTTGTGTCCTCAATAAATATATGTCACACATGCTTCTTTCCCGTTACTATTTGGCAGTTCAAACAATAATGACCACCTTCCTTGTAGCGTGTTGCTCCACATTTGGTACGTAATATGGCGGCGATTCTGCTTGGCACGGGGGCAACAAGTTCATGGTAGGTTTCCGGAGGTATGTGTTACAAGATGTCTACGCACTGGTCATACATTGCCCGCCAGTTACAGGTCGGCGACTTGTGAGATGGAGCTGGAATCTCATACCTTGCCAGATGGGTTCCATCGTGTTCTGATCAGGCAAATTTGGTGGGTTACAAATCAACTTGAGTTCACTTTTGTGCTCCACAAACTACGTAGCACGATTCTGGCCTTGCCACACGATCATTCACCAAATTGGAGGATGCCATCGCCGTCAGCGAAGATATTAAGCTCGAGGGGATGCTGGTGGTCTGGAATAGTGTTCACGGACTCTACAGTTGTCGTTATACCTCCGGTTACTACCACGTGAATGTCCGGCGTTGCCCGCAGCAGCCTCCGTCCGTGGAGCGTGGTGCTTGTTTTGAGAAGCCGTTCGTCTGAATGACGGCATAACCGAACACGACCATCCACCTAGTGTAACAAGAAATGGAATTTATCCTAGCAGGTGACACGTTTACCCTGATCCACGATTCACTGCCGATGACACCGTGGCCTCTTTCTAATTGACGATATTGTTACGTCAACACGGGGACATACAGGGGTCGTCCACTGCGGAGCCGTATGTGTAAAAATGTGCTCTAAACAGTGCGTTTAGAAACGTTTGTGTGTGTATCAGAGTTATAATTTGTCGTCAGATTCATTGCAGATCGTCTCCTATGCGGCTTTATACAGGAGGCAAGCCCTTGCTCTCTATGTTCTCTTATGAGTTGTGGATTCCATATACCTTAAAAAGCAGCTTTCCTACAGACGACCAGCATCGTCGTTTGCCAAATGCTCGTTACCAGGTGTCGGGCCATAACAATCTCCCTTTCATCAAAGTCACTTACGTCTGTGTATTTCTCCATTTGCAGCCCGTATTGTCGCTAGAGTGAATCCCCATTCGTTTCTGCTCCGCGCAAATACTTTCCTTACCGCGTCAGGTGTTCCCAATGTCACCAGGCCGCATTCATTGTCGCAGTGGACAGTCACCATAATGTTTAAGGTCATCAGTGTATAAGACATCAGATTGAGATGTGCCACACAGACCGGTATGAATTTATTGCATCCATCACCAATAGCATTTGCAGAAAGACATAACTTAAAGCCTATTGTACAGTCTGTTGCAAACCCGTAATTAACGCAGTCAATAATAATCTAGTTGTTTCAGTGACCTTCAGTCTGAAGACTGGTTTTAATTTAACTTTCCACTGTCGGCTGTGTGACTCTCTTCATCTTTGAATAACTGCTGCAACATATTTCCATTTGAGCCTCTTTAGAATAGTCAATACTACCTCCCCCGACCCCGTCTCGTCCCATACAGCCTTCCACATCGAAAGAAACTATTCTGTGGTGCCGAATGATGTCTCCCATCAGTCAGCTTGTACAATTAAACAGTTTTCTCTCCAATTCAATTCACTATCTCTTCAGTAATACTTTAGCCACCTACGGAATCCTCAACATTTATCTGCAATACCACACTTCACAAGCTTGTATTGGGTTCCTGCCGCTAGTCTTTGTTATACATGTTCCTCTCCTGTACAAGTTTACACCCCGGACACGTATTTCCAGAAAAGACTTCAAAATACTTTAATTTGTATTGGCTGCCAAGTTCACCCTCGGCAGCTGAGTGGTCAGCGCGACGGAATGTCAATCCTAAGGGCCCGGCTTCGATTCCCGGCTGGGTCGGAGATTTTCAACGCTCAGGGACTGGGTGTTGTGTTGTCTTAATCATCATCATTTCATCCCCATCGACATGCAAGTCGTCGAAGTGGCTTCGTATCGAAAGACTAGCACCCAGTGAACGGTCTACCCGACGGAAGACCCTGCTCACACGACATTGGCTGCCAAATCACCTATTTTCTTCAGAAAATATTTTATCAGCACTACAGGTCTATATTTTATCTCCTCATTACTTATGCTGTCAAAAGTTCCTATATTCCATTGATAGCAAAACCATCTACTACAGACGGCCGGTGTGGCCGAGGGGTTCTAGGCGCTTCAGTCTGGAACCGCGCGACCGCTACGTCCGCAGGTTCGAATCCTGCCTCGGGCATGGAAGGGTGTGATGTCCTTAGGTTAGTTAGGTTTAAGTAGTTCTAAGTTCTAGGGGACTGATGACCTCAGAAGTTAAGTCCCATAGTGCTCAGAGCCATTTGAACCCTTTGAACCATCTACTACATTCAGTGTCTAATTTCATAAACTAATACGCACAGCCTCACTTGTTTAAACTATACACCACTGCTTCTGTATTATTTATGTTTACGTTAATGTTATATCATCGTCTGAAGACTATCCAAGCCGTCCAGCTGATCTTCCATTGCCCTAGCCATATCTGACAGTATTACAATATCATCGACAAACTTTACATTTTAATTTCGTGTACATGAAAATTAATTTCCTTTTCATTTCCTCCATTGTTTCTTTTTCTTTTCTTTTTTTTGTGCAAACTGAACAACATTCCAGTTGGTTAACACCCTATATCATTCCCTTCTCCAGTCTTGCTCTGCATTCATGTCCTTCTATTCGTAGAACTACAGTCTGGTTTCCTTTCAGGTGTTTTCCTGTATTTCATACGTATCCGCTAAATTCAGAATCTTAAAAACTCTACTCCAGGCAAAATCCTCTAAAACTTAATTCAAATGTACAAATAGGTTCACGTTATCTTTTTAAACACAATCACTATGTCATCAAAGATAACATTAATATAGGGTGTGGCCAGCCTTCGACTTTATGACGGCTTGAATGGCACACTTAATATGAGGTGTTTGAGTGTCTGTGGAGAAATACCAGCCCATTCTAAGAGCCGAAGCCACATAAAATATTAACCGTGGCAAGTAGCAATAAGTGAATGTTCTATGTCAATAATCTATTGACGTCCGAGAGACACTTTTGGCATAAGGTTCCCACCAAATAATTTTCCACTGTGATCGCCCTCGATGCTGTGTGCTGAACTTGTGGACCCAGTACGCTTCCACTTTACCCACTGCTGGTAACTTCCTTACTACCACAAGACCGCCTTAGCGAGCGCGACCGTCGATCTGATTAAGTGGGCGTAGCGCCAGCTGCCCACAGTGGAAGTGGAAGGTTAACAGGTTCTCGTGAGATAAGACAGACTATCGATCCTGCGCTCTCGCTTGGGCCAGTCTTATTCATTATTTTTGTTCGCTCCAGACGCGATGTTGTCAAAATGAAGCCCAATAACATATCATCGAAATTGTTCAGTTCACGAAACAAAAAATTTCAGACGGAAGTTGGCGTTCTTAATAAATTTTTCTCTTAGACAGTGACGAAGACCTTAAAAACCTGCCGGTTGGAGGAGGACTACAATATAAACTGACGGAAAAGAAAGCACAACTCCAACAAGGAGCTGTGCGATTCTACAGCTGAAAGATGATGATTATCCAACATTCTCGCCAGTAGCGCCATTATGATGATACAAACCACATTTGCTTTAAACACATGCCGTAACGGTCGTCAGCGATAGTTCCATTTCATATTGAATGTGTTGAGTAGATGTCAGTCCGGAATGTTTTTAAGGTGACAAAGATGCCATTATCAACATCTCACTGAACTTGAACAAGGTCGCGTACTCGTAACAGGGCTAAGATAAGTTGTATGTTCCTTTTCCGATACTGCGGAAAAACTTGGCATCAGTAAAACCACTGTAGTTGACTGCTGCCAGAAAGGGTCACGAGAATGTACTCTCGGTAGAAGAGCGGACTCGTGAAGGCAACGTGACACTACCGATAGGGAAGACCATGGTGTTCGGCTTGTGCCTCTGGCGCATCGTACTGCGTATGCAGCAGCAATTTGAGCAGCAGTTAGTACCACAGTAACAAAAGGAATTGTTACTTCGAGGACAGCCACAAGGTAGAAGCCTTGTAGCGGGCATTCAACTGTCCCCAAAGTACCGCCATTTGCGACTTCAGTGGTTTCACGCGAGAGCTCATTAGATGGCAGCGAGGAGGCCTGTTGTGTTTTCTGATGAAAACTGTCCTGCATTGGTGCCAGAGATTTCCGTGTGTTGATTAGGAGGAGGCCATTGGACGGTCTGCAACCAACCTGTTCAAATGGCTCTGAGCACCATGGGAATTAATTTCTGAGGTCATCAGTCCCCTAGAACATAGAACTACTTAAACCTAACTAACCGAAGGACACCACACACATCCACGCCCGAGGCAGGATTCGAACCTGCGGCCCTAGCGGTCGCACAGTTCCAGACTGTAGCGCCTAGAACCGCTCGGCCACTCCGGCCGGCAATCAATATGTCTGCATGGTAGATGCACAGGACCTAAACCTGGAGCTATGGTCTCGCATGCTATTTCGTGTAATAGCAGGAGCACTCTCATTGTTATCCCATGCACCCTGACTACAAATTTGAACGTCAGTCTGATGATACGATCTGTTGTGCTGTCATTCATAAACAGCACTGCAAGGGCTACTTTCCAACAGGATAACGCTCGCCCACGTACCGCTGTTGTAACAAAACATGCTCTACAGAGTGTCGACGGTTGCCTTGGAGTGCTCGATCACTGAATCTGTCTCCAGTCGGGCACTTATGGGACATCAGTGTGACAGCTCTAGCGTCATCCACAAACAGCATTAATCGTCTCTGTATTGTACAACCAAGTGCAATGGACATGGAAATCCATCCCATAAACTGATATTCAGCACTTGTACCACACAATGCACGGACGTTTGCATGATGCATTCACCATTCTGGCGGTTACATCGGTTAGTACCAGGATTTGACAAGTATAATGGCTTACAGCGCGCTAACATTAACCAGTGGTCTTGCAAGCTAATCACTTAATAAATATATTACCTAGACAAATGGATTCCCGAAATTTTGTTATTCTACCTTAATTTATTTTTTGGTGTTGCGTTTCTTCTCCGTCCACGTATGCAATCAAACTCCTGCACTGTTTTGACTTTACACTACCAGAGTAATTTTTTTTTTGTCATCAGTCTTCTGACTGGTTTGATGCGGCCCGCCACGAATTCCTCTCCTGCGTCAACCTTTTAATCACAGAGTAGCACTTGCAACGTACGTCCAGAATTATTTGCTGCATGTATTCCAATCTCTGTCTTCTTATACAGTTTTTAGCCTTCACCGCTGTCTCTAGTACCGTGGAAGTCATTCCCTGATGTCTCAACAGATTTTCTATCATCCCGTCCCTTCTCCTTGTCAATGTTTTCCACATATCCCTTTCCTCTCCGATTCTGCGTAGAGCCTTCTCATTCCTTGCATTATCAGTCCGCATACTATTCAACATTTCTGTAGCAAAACAACTCAATCGCTTCGATTCTATTCTGTTCTCGTTTCCCCACAGTTCATGTTTCACTATCATACAATGCTGTGGTCCAAACGTAGATTCTTAGAAATTTCTTCCTTAAGTAGAGGTCTATGTTTGATACAGGCAGGACTGCTCTTTTCGTAGGTGCTATTCTGCTTTTTATGTCCTCCTTGCTCTGTCCGTGATGGGTTATTTTGCCTGCATAGGTAACAGAATTCCGTAACTTCATCTACTTAATGACCATCAATTCTGATGTTAAGTTTCTCGCTGTTCTTATTTCTGTTACTTCTCACTAATTTCGTCTTTCTTCGAGTTACTCACACTCCTTACTCTGTTCCCATTAGATTGTTTATTCCATTCAGGCTAACCTGTAATTGTTCTTCACTTTCACTCAGGATACGAATGTCATCAGCTAATCGCATCATTGACACTATATGACCTTTAATTTTAATGCCATACCTGAACATTTGTTTTATTTGCATTACTGCTTCTTCGATGTACAGGTTTATCAGTAGGGGCGAAGTGCTACATCCCTGTCTTACACCCTTTCTAATCCTAGCACTTCGTTCTTGGTTGTCCATTCTTATTATTCCCACTTGGCTCTTGTATGTCTTGTATTATATATTATCCCTCTATCCCTGTAGTTTACCACCACTTTTCTCACTATTTCGAATATCTTGCACCATTTTACACTGTCTAACGCTTTTTCCACGTTGGCAAATCCTGTGAACTGGCTCAATTTTTTTTAATCTTGCCTCCATTATCAACCGCTCTCTGGTGCCTTTTTCTTTCCTAAAGCCAAACTGTTCGTCATCCAACACATCCTCAGTTTTCTTTTCCATTCTTCTGTAAATTTAATAAACGTAAACATGGTCCATAGTAGGCTGTAGCGTGATTTGTATTTAATAGTGCGATTAGTTAATTTTGACTACTTGTCATTTTCAAGCACTTGTAAAACCAAGAAGGAAAAGCACTACGTTGTCTGCATGCATCGCATGTATAATTATCACTTTACACACCTCACAATGTGAGGTGTGTACTGGAGATATCATCATGACACTTTTTCAGCTGCAGGCCACAAGTCCTGTGGATACACGTTTTGTGTGGTTAATGCAGTGGTTTCCATTGGCTTCTCCATCCTCATACTGTTGATCATTGCTGATTGTCCTGACTTTAGGGGCAGTTTCCCAACCCGACAGGAATGCTCTGAACCGCAGTCTGCTCCTACACCCTCTTTTACAAGGAGGTCGTTGGCGGAATGAGTGTGACTTCTTATGACGGATACTTTCGACCGTCAATGATTATTAATCAAAATTTAAGCCGAGGTGGGTGTCGAACCAACACCACCTAAACGACAAGGCCTCACAACTCAACTGTGACGTCACGCAATCCAGTCGAGACACTTAGCGTCAACCCTGTCTTTCGCCAAATCGTTGTGCTAACGCAGTTTTAGAAATGGGTAAATGTAAGACAGTAGAAGACGTCAAGACGATCGAGCTTGACTATAAATGAAATTACTGCGAGTTGATTTGTAATCTCGGGGAAAAAAGCGGAAGCGTTTACTGTTTTCAGCTGTGTCACATATAGAATCATGAAAATTTTTTGCACGTAACACAACTTTGGCAATTACAGGCACTAAAAGCTGCTGGGCTATAAGAAATGACATTACTGAGACTAAGCTCTTTCTTTTTTGTTTCTAAGGTATGTCGGGCGTAAAATAACATACGATACTGAAGCAGACGGCGGAAGGAATTGCTAATTGACAACAGCATATTATTGTGTATGTTTCGTTAGTTTTGAAGACAAGGACATAAACAGAGTAGGCAGTGCATTCTGACGGTACACCTGAAACTACTACCTCCCAGAAAGTTATGTATTGGAAAACAAGAGATAAAGTTATCAGTTTAATCCTTAATTGATGGCTAAAATTTTCTTGCAATGACCCCTTCAGTTGTACCAAAGTTTCTATTTACGATGACACAGTTTTATTCTCGTAACACTGACACAAACAAAATAGTAGAATATACAGCTTACACAGCTAAACGATGTTCAACAAATAATAATATACACCCACAACATATTTCAAACATATGGTTTGAAGTAAATTGTAAACAATAAAAGTGGAAAAAAGATTACTGATAACTCTCACTAAACCTAAGACCACAACCAAAACATATAGAAGTATCTATGAATCGCATGAAACAGCCCAGCATTACTCTAACAATGAATGCATCCATTCTACATTACACTTATGGAAACACTGCGCAGAGTTACAACATAGCATTCCTCATGAATGTAATCTTGTTTTCATTTGATATGTTTCTTTCACAGACATAATGACTGATGCCACAGCCTCTTAATAGTTAATTTAAGGACAGATGGTAATAATTACTCAAACTATATCACTTTTGCCATATCTAGATAGCGAATTTTCTTCTATAAAACATCTTAAATACTAACAGTGTGGTTCTTAATTATTGTGCTAATGGACACAGCACAGTATGTAGAGAATAAAATAGATTTAAATTTTCAAATTGGAGATCACATTCCATTATCAAATTTCTACCAAAAAATAACTTTCAAACAAATAGAGGAAGAAAAACAAGATAACCTAAACTCATGACATGTAAAGGAAATACAAACATGACACCCTTGTTTCACAACTAACTTTCAAAGCAGGATCAACATAGCACATGGTCAAAGACAAGCAAATACGTCTCAGCAAACTCTACAAACCGGCATTGTGGCAAAGAATGCTGTGCAGATAATAAGCAACATGAATGAGAGATATCTTATAGACAGTGAAGTTGCTATCACTGCACCTTGTATGTGGAAAAAGAGTTTGCTGCTTTCAGTGGAAAACTACGAGCAGATTGTTGGAGGGATGAAACAGCTTATTTTTTTAATTAATAAGGTGTGCTATATAGCAGAAAAAGATATTAGGGTGGGTACACACAGTGAGTAACATATTCGCAAACACACAATGCAGCACAAAAAAGGCACCAGAACTAAAAAAGTACATATTAAAACATTAGGAATCCAGGAATTTACTAGTCCAAATATCAAAATGAAAAGTGGTGCATATGACCATCACAATATTTCACAGAAAAGCAGACAACATCTCAGGTCACAAGTGTAGAACAGCTCATTTCATATTTGCGTGGTAAAATATACTTAAAAAACTTAAGCCACACGGGATTAGCCGAGTGGTCTAAGGCGCTGCAGTCCTGGACTGTGCTGCTGGTCGCGGCAGAGGTTCGAGTCCTCCCTCGGGCATGGGTGTGTGTGTCTGTCTTTGGATAATTTAGGTTAAGTAGTGTGTAAGCTTAGGGACTAAGGACCTTAGCAGCTAAGTCCCATAATATTTCACACATTTTAAAAATGTACAAATTAATTTACAATGTGTGTTTAAAATGACTAATTCCAAATCATTATGGTTTATCATGATAAATGATTCTTGGACATGAAACTAACTAACTAAAACTGTAACACTTCATATCAGGGAGAAGAGTCAAACGTATGGGAATAACAGGTGTTATCAAAAGCACACACCTCATCCATCAAGAAAGCAAAACACAAATAAAAATAATAGAAAATACACCTCTCATAAATAACCTGATGGATATCAGTGAAAACAATAGGGGGACCAAGACAAGCTGTTATGACTAGATGCATTTATCTGCCATTCCTCTTACCACTTAATATTTCTCTCACACCATCCCACACCAACACTATTTGACATTTACATATCTCCTGAAATCGACTTCACCTCACATCAAGGATAAGAGTCAAATGAATTGGATAAAAAGTGGCAGCAATAGCACACACCTCATTCTTAAGGAGAGCCTCAGTCAAAGAACAACAGAAATTAGAAAACTCTTAAATGACCTGTTGGATATCTGAAAACCAAATATTTTCAAAACACATTAAAATTATAGGAGGGACAAGGTAAGCGATTATGACAAACGACACTGATCTCCCCCTTCTCTTACCACCTAACTTCAAACTTACGCCATCCTGCACCCACACTAAGTATTTCATACTTGCATAGTATCTAAAATGATAATACCTTACATCAGAGACATGAGGCACAGGTATGGGAATAACAAGTGCCAGCAATATTTTTAAAACACATCGAGATTATGTAACTGGGGGAACATGACAAACAGTTATGACTAGATATGCTTATCAGTCCTTTCTCTTAACACCTAACAGCTTACTCACCATCCTACATCCCACTAAGTAATACTCATTACAGTATTCTCTGTATATTGAACATGGTGAAAGTTATGTAACATCAGAGTGGAAGAAATAAATACATATAGGGAGAACTTACATGTACTGTAGTAAGTATCAAAAACTTGCCTAGTGAAGTTAACAAAAGTGGACAACTACTAATGAAAATTATGTACATTTCTTTTCACTGTCTTTGTTTAAAATATGTCCTTCCACCACAGTTTTCAGTTTCCTTTTGTTTAATGACCTGTGCACCATGTCACAATACTTATTAAGCAAAATATTAATGCCTGTTCAAACAACAGATTTACACTATTCCTGTGCAGAATGTCACAGACATGTACTGCACAATCATCATTGGACGCGACAAAATCAAGAATTAATCTACATTCTGTTTGCTGTTGCTTTTGAAGCTTGAGAAAGGAATCACAGTGTTCATTGGATAATAGTTTTCACATCCAAGAAAAAGAATACATTACTATCAGCAGTGGCGTTTTCTGTGGATATAGCAAGCCACCTCTATCAAGATATTTAATTTATTTTTGCTCAGCATCACATGCCAGCTGCTTATCTATTGTTAAAATCTGAACACAGTTACCACACTTTAACTTCTTTGTTGTGCTGTAGCAACAGTATCCAGCAGTGAATGTAAGTACTGGTAATTCTGGACTGATAAGTTCCAAATCACACTAACTAACAATTTACAAATACCTGATGCTCAGATGTCACAGACAACATCAAGACATTCAGACTGATCGCAGCTTTGTAGAGATCTAATAACAAATTTTCTTAGCTGAGTCACCTTGTACAGAAAGCTCTAACAAAGTTGATAATATCAGCTTTTTCTCTGCCTCAAATATTTTCCTCATTGACAAATGGTACTATGATCCTGGCAGCCATCAATGCAATCAAAAAATGGCTTCCAAGGCATCAGTCTGTAATTTTCCAAGCAGCGAGTATGACATTTTAAGTTCTGACAGACAATGTGTTCTCAATTAAAATAATGCATATGTTGTATGCTTGAGTGTAGAATGTGTTTCCTTACTGAGTTACCACTCGACAAATTAATGGAGCTCCAGTTGTCTAGCCAATTTAGAAAATTTTCTAGAAATTTACACTTCTCATCATCCTTGTGGCTAGTTACAGGCTTTTGCATTTTCTCTCTAAGGCCTTTCAAAGGGGACTTAATATTCACAATTTTCCACCATGCGCCTATTATTTTAATAATTTCAGCAGTTCCTTCATAATTTTTAATGTTATTTGTAGGCCCCAACTTCAGCAGAACTATACTTGATGTCATTGAAAATTTGATGAACAAGTTTTACATTTTGTTTTTCTAATGAAGAGGGCGACATAGCTTTCATATTTAAACCATACATAAATTTCAATAATTTGTTCATTTCAATGTCAAATATGGACCTAATTGCAGAAAATGAAGTTTGCCATCTAACAGGTGTGTTTTCAAAGTTGGGGAAGCAAAATGTCAGAAGGTTATCTTTCAAATTCACCCAGTTATTTCTGATGCATTTATAAATGTGTACTGGATCTCTAACGCAAAGCTAGGGTCTGGAATAATCTGTGGGGTGTGGGTAAGAAATACTAAGTTGTGGTGGATTTACAAAATTGCTAACAGCTTTTCCATTAATTGAATTATTGTCAGATCAGATACAAATAACCTTTAAACCTAAGTCTTCCAACTCAGCCAATACTTTTTTATTAGAATGAAAAACTGTTCAGCAGTCAGTTTATTTTCTGGCAAGACGTGTACAACATCGTTATATGGTGAAATTACTCCTTGCACCATAAACATGAGCAGGTGTTGCATCATGTGCCATACGAACTAAATTTCCTCATTTTTAGTCCATGGGCGGCTCAATGTGCATTTCATCTAACACGAGTGTCACAAAAGAATCATGATGATTCAGGTTTGATACTTTCTCTCTAATGTCAACTAGAAAGTTCGGACTGTTAGGGTCAACATTAATGTTTGCACCGATGTTTCTAACAGTATTACGATGAGGCTGAATAATATTTCCAGTGCTCCGTATGAACCTGTAAGCATGCCTTCAACTAAAAAACAACAAAGAAGCAAATACTAAAACATGTGGAGGAAACCTATGTCTTTCAGGAGGCGAAAAGCTTAACTGAAACTGGCTTCTTATGAATTCAACAACAGGTTTAGTTTTCCTCTCACATTCTAAGTTATAGCAATTCAACAGTGATGTCTTGAAGATGTTGTTCTTCCTTTTTGCACACTAAACTTTCAACAAATATTATAATATTGTCTATATGGATATTACTTACAGTTTTGGAACTTCCTTGGAAGTGATTTCACAACCCTTAACATAAATGGTTACACTGAGTTCCTGATTAATATTATGTACAAAATATGATGTGGTGTTCTTTAATTGTCTACATAAAAAAGCAATATATATGAATCTTTCACGGTTTTTGACAATTTTTCACTAAAAGTGACAGAGTGAAGCTTCTTTATCAGTTGTTGAAACGTATTGAGGGAAAATTCTTATATTCTTCTAGAGATTTAATTTCTGTCGTCTAAGGATGCTCTCAGTGCAGCAGATTCAGTTTTCTACTGTTTCTCAGAAGGAGATTTTCTGGGTTTTGGCATCACTTTCTAAATATACGAAGGGCAGTTAGGAAATTTGCTTGGGACTGCGTTTTGTCAGAGTTGTGTCTTGCTTGGCGTGGCGGTTAACGAAGCCCCAGTTTTCAAGTCTACTGCTTGTGTTTCCCACAATATATAGTCTTCGCAGAAGTGCAGCTGGCAGACCTACGAAGTGGAAAATAATACACTGCACGTATGTTGCTGAAACTTGTACTGGTACTCAAACTTCAACTGCCAATTACGTTCGTCGATAAGTACGCCTTAAAATGAAAGGTACTCAGAATGCTTGCTAGGAACGAAATCCTCTCTTTTCATCGCATAAATGTGAACCTTCTTCTTCTCGTCGTAATTACCGTCACAACCAGGACCACAACACTTATTCACCGTGGTGTTGATCACTTCTGAACTCCTACATGCAGTATACACTTCAAAGAGCAGAAAAGCATACGATTTCACAAGGGAATTCAACTCACTAACACTACAGCTCCGAAACAGTTGTTTTCATGGCTTCATATAGCATTTCTACAGGCATCTAGGTCGCGCTGCTACCGGTGGGTGGCACTGGCTGTATACCTAAGTTGAAGACATCACTCGCCTATTGGTAGAGAGTCGTAAGGCCTTGTGATTTAAATGGTGTTGGTCGAACACTGGACCGAACACGTTTTGTCTACTAATCAAAGACGCTAGCTCTAGACCATACATGTAGAAGTGGTCTTGCGACAGTTCACTGAGGCTTTTTGCGGATGATGCTGTGGTATATCGAGAGGTTATAACATTGGAAAATTGTACTGAACTGCAGGAAGATCTGCAGCGAATTGACGCATGGTGCAGGGAATGGCAATTGAATCTCAATGTAGACAAGTGTAATGTGCTGGGAATACATAGAAAGATAGATCCCTTATCATTTAGCTACAATATAGCAGGTCAGCAACTGGAAGCAGTTAATTCCATAAATTATCTGGGAGTACGCATTAGGAGTAATTTAAAATGGAATGATCATATGAAGTTGATCGTCGGTAAAGCAGATGCCAGTCTGAGATTCATTGGAAGAATCCTAAGGAAATGCAATCCAAAAACAAAGGAAGTAGGTTACAGTACGCTTGGTCGCCCACTGCTTGAATACTGCTCAGCAGTGTGGGATCCGTACCAGATAGGGTTGATAGAAGAGATAGAGAAGATCCAACTGAGAGCAGCGCGCTTCGTTACAGGATAATTTAGTAATCGCGAAAGCGTTATGAAGATGATAAATAAACTCCAGTGGAAGAGTCTGCAGGAGAGACGCTCAGTAGCTCGGTACGGGCTTTTGTTGAAGTTTCGAGAATATACCTTCACCGAAGAGTCAAGCAGTATGTTGCTCCCTCCAACGTATATCTCGTTAAGAGACCATGATGATAAAATCAGAGATTAGAGCCCACACAGAAGCAGCCGACAATCCTTCTTTCCACGAACAATAGGAGGCTGGAATAGAAGGGAGAACCGATAGAGGTACTCAAGGTACCCTCCGCCACACACCGTCAGGTGGCTTGCGGAGTATGGATGTAGATGTAGATGTAATTTGTCGTAGTTATGTCATTTACTTCCAAAGCTCGTACCTGATTGGGATTTAAATCTAAAGGATGTAACGCTCTCTGCACTTTTTGGATACGATCCCGCCGCCGGAACAAAATGTTTTCCAGGGGTGAGATCACAAAGGCACCCAGATTCAGTATAGTAACGCAATGAACAGGTACAGGAATTCGCCTTATATTTTTGATATTTTAAATCATCCATTATATCTGTTGGCGGCTTTGAACAGTAGTAAAGGCACTGGAGAAGTGGGCAGACGTTCATCCTCGTTCTGTGCCAGCAACAAAGCCACGACTGGAGTGACTGGCGATCTAAGTTGTGGCTGAGTGTGTATCTGAGACGGAAGTCACCGGGTACACGGCCGCCGGCCATGACACGCAGGTGCTGTCGACGCACCACGCAGCAGGCGTCATGTGGGCGAGCTTCGAACGTATGCTGAAAGTCGCAGCGATTGTCGCAAAGCGACATCTGAACGGCCGTGCAATCGTTAAACCTGTCCGCCCCATGGCACAGGCTGAATCCAGTCGTGGTTTCCTCCATCCTTGGTTCGTGTTCTGTTACCTTCAATAATTCACTGTCTTCTTTACCTCTGACTGTAGTGATGACATCATAACGTTCCTTATACCCTTCTCTAGAGAAATATGTATTCCCTGATTTTTCATCTTTATTACTCCCTTTTTATATGTATACCGATCATCTAGAACATTATGACACCTACCTATTATCGATATTAACCAGCCCAGGCATTAGCAGCATCAAGTGGCGAGGAACAGCTGCCAGTCAGACACACACACACGGTACATGCAGTATCAGGGAGCGTGCTGTCTGTGTGTAAAATGGGGAGGGCGTGCTCTGTTTGAGTTTGACCGAGAACAGACTGGGATCGCTCGGAGGCTCGGCACGACTATTCACGTGTTCGAGGACAACTACGGTGTCTTCAGCACTTGGCGAAACCAAGGTGAAACCACGTCCGCAAGTCGTGGTGATGGACGATTACTCCTTATTGCAAATGTCTGACTTTGTAGGCTGGTAAAACAGGAGAGTCAGCTAACGTGGCGCAACTAAAATCATACTTCAATGCTGAGCAGAGTGCAAGTGTGTATGAATACAAGTGTGTGTGAACACGCAGTGTAACAAGCCATTACTAACGATAGGCCTCCGCAGCCGGCGATCCATGCATAGGCCAATATTAACACCACACAATCGGCAACGGCTGCTGAAGTGGGCACGTGACCTTCGGCACTGGCCGTTGTCGTAGTGGCAGAGCGTAGAATGGTATGATGAATCTCGATACCTTCTTCATCATTGCCGATGGGAAGGCGCAAATCCGTCGTCTCCCAAGGGAACAGATTCTTGACGTCTAGCACGGTGAGACAGAGATAAGCTAGCAGCGGCTCCATCATTGTCTAGAAAACATTCATGTGGGCGTCCATGAGTCCAGTGAAGCTCCTGAAAGGCATCATCACGGTTAAGGAGTATTGTACACTGGTTACAGACCAACTACACCCCTTCATGACGATTACGTTTCCCGACCGCATTGGCATTTTTCAACAAAATAATGTCCCGTGTCACAGGCCAGGAATGGTTTCAGTAACACAGTGCCGAGTTTCAGTTGATGTGCTGGACCTCCAACTCACCAGATCTGAACCCAGTTGGACACATGTGGGATGTGACTGAACGTTACGTCAGACCTCAGCGCCTCCCTCGCCAGAATTTACGAGAATTAGGTGACTTGTGTGTGCCGATGTGGTAGCAGTTCCTCCAGCGACATACCAAGGCCTCATTGCTTCCCTGCCACGCGTCGCCGTTGTCATCCGTGCCAAAGGTGAACATTCCGGCTATCATCGACATTGCGGCGGAACACCACCTACCGGTAAAATGTGCCTGCGGCTCTCGTCGCAATAACCCGCAGGTAATGAATTAGTGTGACTTAAGCAGACGTGCGTGATGGTTCGAAGATGTATGAGCGAACCATACCGTCAAATCAGTGACTTTGAAGGAGGGCGCGCTACTGGCATACGAGAATGTGATGAATCCATCTGGAAAATTGGTACTCGTGTGGGACGAAGTGTTTCGGCAGCGAAACGGGTGTGTGTAGACGGGTTCGCGGAAGGCCGTAGAACACGTCGATATGGCTCTGGTCGAGTCCCGCAGACCGCAGCCCGAGTAGACCAGTACCTCACCCGAATGACATTCGAGGACAGATCTGCATCCTCTTCGGCTCTGGCCCAACAGTGGAACAATGTGACACAACGCACACTATCGAGGGTGACAGTCCGTCGCCGTTTATTGCTGCTGGGTTACGTGAACGTCGTCCATTTCTCCGTCTGCCTTTGACGAATGTGCAGAAACATACTAGATGGCAGTGATGTTTTGTTTGAAAATGATGGCCGTGTTTTGGTTCGCCACAGACAGGCGGAACTACATCACAGTGACTGCATGCGCACAAAATGCACAGCGCAATCTCGAAACCTTCTAGTGTAGGGTGCTATTGGGTACAACCACAAATGACAGTCGGTGCGTGTCCAGAGCACTGTGATCAGTGTGACCTACGGGAATGACATCCTGAGGACCGTAGCCACACAGCCACACCCTTTCTGCACAACACCACAGACGCCATTTTTCAGCAAGACAATCCCCGACCACATGTTGCTGCACGAACACGTGCCTCCTTGGAGTTTCATGATGTCAGTCTTTTGCCCTTGCCCGCCAGATCACCAGACTTGTTGCCAGTCGAAAATGTCTGGGATATGGTGAAACGACAATTGCAGCTCTGTGACGCAATGACAACCACAACAAATGAACTTTGGAACCACATGAATGCAGCATGCATGTACACTCTTTGACATAAGACTCGACCGGCGGCCGGTGGCTTCAGAGGCTAAGTCCGCGCCAATCGCGACATGGGACAAAAAAACTGGCCAACTCGCTAATTCTCTAAGTCCGGTTATCTGCACAATCTGGCAACACTGTAGACTGCGGCACTTCCTGGAGGAAATCTTGTCCCATGATAGAGAAACCCTAGGCTGATTACGCCTGTGGTCTAGCGGTAGCGTGCGTTGTTTCTGTTCATAGTGTCAGTGGATCGAGAGCAGCTGGAATAAAATATTCTGAATGCTGAAGACGTGAATGTAATGGTAGCGCAGATTCAATCTATTTCGCTTTCTGACACACCGATATCAAAATTTTATCCAGTAACGATTTTGCGGCAGATTTCCTGCAGACTGTCCTCCTCTGGACGCCGTATGCGGCAAAGCTCCGGGATCCATTTGCTGGCTACTGGCAGCGGCCGTGGCGACAGCAGCGGCGCTGCACTCCCCCGTTCTTTATCGAAAGCGCCTGCTACCGCTCATCGCTTTTGATGAGTTAAAGCGCTTTATTATTAAATGTTGCTCCACAGAAAATTTCTACAATTTCCATTCACGGTCAAAAGGAACGGAGACAGACGCCCCGATTAGTAGGCGGGTATTATATTACATTAATCTGCAAGAACAGAGTGTGGCCAGAAATTAATTTTATAGACTGGGACGAAATTAAACCACCTCACTACATTCGATGAATTTATAAATGCTTCATACCTCGTTTCGTTTCCTTTCAAACTCAATTATTTGTGCAACTTTTGGTCAATGTTCGGATGTTTTCGTCAAGCCAGGGTGAGCGTCTGTGGTGTAAAATGTATTACAGTTCTTGTTTCATTCCTTATGGTAAGTCTATGCGATAAAATGTGTGAATACCTTGCAATGCATGCTCTGTAGCAGTGCAGGAACATTGCACATTTGGAGTTCCATGTATGGGTTCATGAAGTATTTAATGTTGATCGGAAGTGATAGTTAATGTCATCGGATTTAAACCAGAAAAATTTGTCGTTTTGGAGGTTTCAGAGAACTGAAAGGAATTGCTAACGCCGCTGTTAGAAAACGTCTACAGTTAAATGCTATTGCAAAAATTTAGAAGAAGGGAACTATATTAGTCAACATGCGCACTTCATAAACAACCTCCTGACATGTTAGACCTATATGACGAACAAAGCTCAAATTTATATCGTTGACAGTCGGTTTGAATATTTTCAGGATCTATTTTACAGTGAAGCACCTTGGCATTTGCAAAGCAGACATCCATGATATTAACTTAATATAATAAGTCGAAATCGGACGAAGATTGATGTTTAAAGGCATTATTCAGATTTCGCGTAAGGCATTTTTACTAGCAGTTTGCAACTCCATTAATTAAAATGGAAAATAAAAGGTTGTAGTCAGCGGCTTCCACCGAGATTGGAACTGCTATGTCATACAGTACGAGCACCGCAACGCACAAGGGAACTTCTTTCTTTTCAATTTTGCTTTTTTCCTTTTACTTTTTTTTGACAATTACCCCTTTTTTTCTCTCTTATTTTATAGCCCCTTAGGAAAATGGCACTAAAAAAAGAAACTAAGTGCCACCGCCACTTTTCATCCTATAACAAAAAAATATCTGGTACACTTCAGGCGTTGGCTCCTGACTAAAACTACCCCAGAGAGCTGCCTATATACCAGGGGAAATATGGGAATTCAAGGTTAGGGCTATCCTTACAAACGAAACAAAATCTTCTTTTTTCTGAATTTTATTTTTATTTTCATTTTTTTTGTTTATTTTTATTGTGTAATTGATCAGACGCCTTCTGCGCCCCGCTGGTAATATGTTGAGTCACGTCTTCTCGAAATTGATGTGTTCCGTTCAATAGTTCAGAAATGTTCATTGGTTAAAACATGAAACCTTCTTCACTCTTGGCTTAACACATTCCAGCTGCGAGGCGGGTCGTGGAAAGCACTCCCAAGGAAGTTCGAGAAAAATTGTCTGTCTTTTGGGTGACGGACGACGACAGAATGACGGTCGTTGAGGTATGTCCAATAATCGAGAACAGAGTCTACAGTTTGTCCAAATAGGTAGTGAATGGCATGTCCGCGAATCCAATTCACAGCATTGGTCTTTGTCCGAGGAAAATAGTCACGTCCCGGAACTAATAATGAAAGCGGAGTATTCCGATTCAGAATGTCCCACGTTAGAAAAGCCACAATACGACGAATAACCTCTGAGCTAACGACACACTGGCGACAGCAGACGGACTACAGTCACTGCGATGTTGCCTGAGCCTCAAAACGCAACCTTAAAACACACAAACAGGTGTTACTTATGTGAAGAACGCCGTTCTTGGAGTCCAGAAATTAAATATACTTTCTACGTGTCTGATCTTACAGTGGATTATATCGTACGAGTCTTCGATGTGGAATACGAATGTCAAGTGAATTTAGCGAGGTAATGCCGGCCTAAACACGGAAGTAAATGCACTATCAGAGTGTTGACAAATACTTGCTAAGACGCTGCCATTTCTCGGCTCTCTTACGAGGCAGCTCTTGAGCGAAATGCTTGCCGTGATTCTCCGATACGTTTCTTCAGTGTGGAGACGCGCGCGCACGTTTGGTTTTTATGCGGCGTTCTCCCCTGCCGGTTTCTGACGTCGCCTTGTGGGCTATGTATACATTTGAGACATTCAATTATCATTAATCCAGAATGATACAAGTTTCAGCTTCCGGCGTGGAAGAAGGCTGTTGACGCCGACATTATATCATTTCAACGCAGGGAAAGCAAAACGGGTCTTTCAATGTTTCTCATTCAACATAAAGCATGTGAGATCATTTTCCGTAACGTTCATAATAATCTAAAAATACAAACGAAGTAAAAATACATTGGGAGCTTATTCGAATTGAATATAATATAAGATACCAAACGCTTTGCACCTCGACGTCGAATTTGTCCACGTGCAATCTTTCGCAGCATACACTTAGAATGTCATGATTACCACGAGAATGAAGAAATATGTTGGTAACGATGGAAGCAAGAAGAGAGCAGTCAACAAATATTCGATTCCTCGTGGCATTCATTTCATTTGAGACGTAAGAAGAGGTAAAGCGGGATATTACTTTCGTTAACACGAAAGATATGCCGCACATATTGGTAACGAAGAAGTCTGCGTCTTCGTACGTTTCCTCCTTGAAATCTGTATGCTCTATTATATACTAAGTAGCCCGATCATTGTTTCAGTAATGTTATCCTCTTGTTTGACACCGTAACGATGAACAGATTCCAAATGCATGTCTGTGCATGAAAGTAGCTGTTCGAACCCTTCCTGGGTTGTTTTCTGTGTTCGATTGCTTGGAATTCCTGAAGCAGACCACTGTGGCTTCCCCACTCGTCGCTTAGGTCTCAAAACTAAACCGTTTTTAATCCAATGGCATAATTTATTCAGACAGCATCAGCACAAGACTATCAAACAAAGCCTTCCATTTACAGTTGCAACACTCTAACCAGCACTGACCGAAGTGTAATCCACGGTCATGGTCCGAAATTAGCAGCTGTCTGCTACTGTGGCAAAGTCCGTACTACCTACATCTACATCTACATTGATACTCCGCAAGCCACCCAACGGTGTGTGGCGGAGGGCACTTTACATGCCACTGTCATTACCTCCCTTTCCTGTTCCAGTCGCGTATGGTTCGCGGGAAGAACGACTGTCTGAAAGCCTCCGTGCGCGCTCTAATCTCTCTAATTTTACATTCGTGATCTCCTCGGGAGGTATAAGTAGGGGGAAGCAATATATTCGATACCTCATCCAGAAACGCACCCTCTCGAAACCTGGCGAGCAAGCTACACCGCGATGCAGAGCGCCTCTCTTGCAGAGTCTGCCACTTGAGTTTATTAAACATCTCCGTAACGCTATCACGGTTACCAAATAACCCTGTGACGAAACGCGCCGCTCTTCTTTGGATCTTCTCTATCTCCTCCGTCAGACCGATCTGGTACGGATCCCACACTGATGAGCAATACTCAAGTATGGGTCGAACGAGTGTTTTGTAAGCCACCTCCTTTGTTAATGGACTACATTTTCTAAGCACTCTCCCAATGAATCTCAACCTGGTACCCGCCTTACCAACAATTAATTTTATATGGTCATTCCACTTCAAATCGTTCCGCACGCATACTCCCAGATATTTTACAGAAGTAACTGCTACCAGTGTTTGTTCCGCTATCATATAATCATACAATAAAGGATCCTTCTTTCTATGTATTCGCAATACATTACATTTGTCTATGTTAAGGGTCAGTTGCCACTCCCTGCACCAAGTGCCTATCTGCTGCAGATCTGCCTGCATTTCGCTACAATTTTCTAATGCTGCAACTTCTCTGTATACTGCAGCATCATCCGCGAAAAGCCGCATGGAACTTCCGACACTATCTACTAAGTCATTAATATATATTGTGAAAAGCAATGATCCCATAACACTCCCTGTGGCACGCCAGAGGTTACTTTAACGTCTGTAGACGTCTCTCCATTGATAACAACATGCTGTGTTCTGTTTGCTAAAAACTCTTCAATCCAGCCACACAGCTGGTCTGATATTCCGTAGGCTCTTACTTTGTTTATCAGGCGACAGTGCGGAACTGTATCGAACGCCTTACGAAAGTCAAGAAAAATAGCGTCTACCTGGGAGCCTGTATCTAATATTTTCTGGGTCTCATGAACAAATAAGGCGAGTTGGGTCTCACACGATCGCTGTTTCCGGAATCCATGTTGATTCCTACATAGTAGATTCTGGGTTTCCAGAAATGACATGATACGCGAGCAAAAAACATGTTCTAAAATTCTACAACAGATCGACGTAAGAGATATAGGTCTATAGTTTTGCGCATCTGCTCGACGACCCTTCTTGAAGACTGGGACTATCTGCGCTCTTTTCCAATCATTTGGAACCCTCCGTTCCTCTAGAGACTTGCGGTACACGGCTGTTAGAAGGGGGGCAAGTTCTTTCGCGTACTCTGTGTAGAATCGAATTGGTATCCCGTCAGGTCCAGTGGACTTTCCTCTATTGAGTGATTCCAGTTGCTTTTCTATTCCTTGGACACTTATTTCGATGTCAGCCATTTTTTCGTTTGCGCTACACTTTCGATTCCGCAGCACCATTTTATCTGGTAACACTGTGTAGATGCAGAGTTGTGCCAGCATGTCTGTCCTCACACTGTCAACTTTATGTATCTCACTTCTCCTGTAGCGTTGATCACGAGGAGCCGAAGTAAATGAGTGTATTCTGCATGACGTAACATTCAGTATTCCCTTCTTTCATAGCCACTCTTCATGTGCATCGATACCAAATAGGAATGTGAAAACTCTTGCGAGTGGGAGAATGACAATAACAATCGTAACAAGAACAAGCAAATAATGAATGATGTTTATTCCAACGCAGAACGAGAATGGTTTTAAATATAAAAATCTATATCTATATCTATTGATCTTTGAGTTGGCACAATGCAAATATATTCTTAGCATTTAGTTACTGAATTTAGTTCTGGATGTTTGCAGAGAAAAGGAAAAGTCGGTACTTCTCGCTAGTGTAATATAATGTTAACCAGCAACTACCCTTTCCTTAGAAAGCTGGTCGCCATGTAGCTACCAAGGCACTGCTGCATTCTGTTCCCCGTCATTGCTCTGATGACGGTTAATGCAGATAGTTCCGATTATGAAATACAAAACGTATTGCAGGTTAGTTCCTAGGATAGTAACATTAAATTTGCGTTGTAGACGCCACATGAACGTGACGACTATCCATATTACTCATCAATATAAAAAGACAATATTATGGGAATTTAGGATGATTACTCAACATGAATTCTGAAATTGGGTGACTGACCGCACAGGTGCTAAACGTCGTCAAGAGTATACGATGTCCTAATCGTATTAGGAATATGAAGATCGTCTTCGACAGCTCGCAACTTTCACATTGCTATCTTCACCCTACTCCAGACAGCCCTCGGTGGAGTTGCCGATGTAACGGAAGGCCTTCAAACCGATAACAGACCACATGTTGAAAAATACAAGCGAATTCTCTTGCAGCGTAAGCTTATTGTAACTAATCTAAAAATTATTGGAGAGGAACACTGTCCTATTAAAAAAAAGTAAAATGTTACACATTGTTGACGTCAAACGGTGTACTATCAAAATGATTATATATAGAATGGATGGTAATGTAATGCATTGATACCAGATGGTGGGTTCACAACAGTATTGATGCGAAAATAAAACAGAAGTTCGCAAAAGTGCAGTTGTGCATTTTCGTACGTTTTCACCTCGAGATGTACAGTCGTGCTCAAAATTATCCGAACGACCTGAATTGCATTTCGCATGCAACCGGCATAACGCAGCGGTCTAGCAGGTCCTCTAATCGCTCCTTGGTACAGTCGTTTGACTATTGAAAACGGTTCCAATAAGTCACCACTAGAAAACACTGCTCTGTATCGCAATAACTCAAGTTGTTCCGCATATGGATTCAAACCCAGCTCATGCAGACTAAGCAAAGATTTCGTGACTGACGGAAACTAACAGTCATTCCTGATTAGGCATACAGAGAGTGATATACCTCGATTTCAGACAGTATCAGTTAGCAAATATCAGCTTTAAATTGCATAACGCAAACATTTTCAACAGACGCGAATTCCTACCCAGCATCTATTGTCCCCGTTAATGAACTACGAGAGATGTTAAATATTGCTTCTTCACAAGTAACTTACTTGAAATGCCGTGATGTAAATATTTGTGTTGGACACGGATTCGAACCCAGAACCTAATCGGATTGCTATCGAAGCACAGTCAAATGTGACATATCGGATTTTCGCGGCAGTAGCTAGATGTCTTAACTGAAATAACGAGACGAAACATTAATTTTTTCCTTCCCAGGACTCCAACCCGGCACCTATCGCTGTTATATTCTAGAGAAAACGAACGTTAAATATGGGTTTGTTGCACCAGCAGTGACATGTGAGCTTGTTTGAACTAGAAATAATATGACAAAGAGTTCAGCGCTCACTGGGAATAGAGCCCCACACATATCGTTGTTGACTACACACAAAGAGACGTCAGCTACCGATGTTTTCTCCACCAGCTGCTCAGAATAACATCTTGAACTTACAGTCATCTCGCAAATAGTTCTGTGTCTCACTGGGAGTTAAAATCGTCAGATATCCTTAGTGTTGAACACGAATGGAAATACATTAAAAATCAAAATTATTATCCACCAGCAGATAGGTTTTCTCATGCTAGAGCTTGATAATACATAATTAAATCCATAGTGCCGGGCCAGGATTCGATCCCATTCACGCGTAGTATGTGGAGATGTTGAGGAATCTGCAGTTTTGAATAAACAACAAATTGTAGCCGAGCTGTATTACCACGAAGGGATCAAATTCCGCGTTAAGGGCGGTCTGAGTTGCATTCCCAGTTCAGAACCAATTTTATCGACATACAGAAGCTCGGATAAAAGATGGAATAAGTGTCCTGTGACCATACATAGCGTTTGTTTCGTCACTTTTTTAGTGCCATTTTCCTAAGGGGCTTTAAAATAAGAGAGGAAAAAAGGGGTAATCGTCAAAAAAAAGTAAAAGAAAAAAAGCAAAATTGAAAAAAAAAGAGGTTCCCTTGTGCGTTGCGGTGCTCGTACTGTATGACATAGCAGTTCCAATCTCGGTGGAAGCCGCTGACTACAACCTTTTTCTTTCCATTTTAATTAATGGAGTTGCAAACTGCTAGTAAAAATTCCTTATACGAAATCTGAATAATGCCTTTAAACACCAATCTTCGTCCGATTTCGATTTATTAAATTAAGTTAATATCATGGATGACTGCTTTGCAAATGCCAAGGTGCTTCACTGTAAAATAGATCCTGAAAATATTCAAACCGACTGTCAACGATATGAATTTGAGCTTTGTTCGTCATATAGGTCTAACATGTCAGGAGGTTGTTTATGAAGTGCGCATGTTGACTAATATAGTTCCCTTCTTCTAAATTTTTGCAATGGCATTTAACTGTAGACGTTTTCTAACAGCGGCGTTAGCAATTCCTTTCCGTTCTCTGAAACCCCCAAAACGACAAATTTTTCTGGTTTAAATCTGATGACATTAACTATCACTTCCGATCAACATTAAATACTTCATGAACCCATACATGGAACTCCAAATGTGCAGTGTTCCTGCACTGCTACAGAGCATGCATTGCAAGGTATTCACACAGTTTATCGCATAGACTTACCATAAGGAATGAAACAAGAACTGTAATACACTTTACACCACAGACGCTCACCCTGGCTTGACGAAAACATCCGAACATTGACCAAAAGTTGCACAAATAATTGAGTTTGAAAGGAAACGAAACGAGGTATGAAGCATTTATAAATTCATTGAAAGTAGTGAGGTGGTTTAGTTTCGTCCCAGTCTATAAAATTAATTTCGGGCCACACTCTGCTCTTGCAGATTAATGTAATATAATACCCGCCTACTAATCGGGGCGTCTGTCTCCGTTCCTTTTGACCGTGAATGGAAATTGTAGAAATTTTCTGTGGAGCGATGAGCGGTAGCAGGCGCTTTCGATAAAGAACGGGGGAGTGCAGCGCCGCTGCTGTCGCCACGGCCGCTGCCAGTAGCCAGCAAATGGATCCCGGAGCTTTGCCGCATACGGCGTCCAGAGGAGGACAGTCTGCAGGAAATCTGCCGCAAAATCGTTACTGGATAAAATTTTGATATCGGTGTGTCAGAAAGCGAAATAGATTGAATCTGCGCTACCATTACATTCACGTCTTCAGCATTCAGACAGAAGAGGCTACAAAAATATTTTATTCCAGCTGCTCTCGATCCACTGACACTATGAAGAGAAACAACGCACGCTACCGCTAGACCACAGGCGTAATCAGCCTAGGGTTTCTCTATCATGGGACAAGTTTTCTTCCAGGAAGTGCCGCAGTCTACAGTGTTGCCAGATTGTGCAGATAACCGGACTTAGAGAATTAGCGAGTTGGCCAGTTTTTTGTCTCATGTCGCGACCGGCGCGGACTTAGCCTCTGAAGCGGCCGGCCGCCGGTCGAGTTTTATGTCAAAGAGTGTACATACCACAGGGCGAAATTCGCGCCTTATAGGCGTCCATGCCATCATGCATGGAACAAGTTATCAGGCCCATGGCGGAAACTGTGCCTACTGGAGAACCGGACGCATGCTGAACGGAGATGACAGATATGCTACTCATTTCTGCAAAACATACTAACAAACACGTCCTACCTCTAGTCGTCCAAGATGTTCAGTTTTCTCTTAATATGAGTGTGTATCAGTATATACAGATTAGTACAAATTCTAATCCGAGGTTAGTATAATATACAGGAGAATTCTATACACGTTGCTGTTGGCAATTAAGGTGCTGTTTTACGTTTTCCGCCTCCCTGAAGGATTTACAACGTGCTGGTATTTCAGCAACGCGATCGGTGAGCGAATGAATTAATGAATAATTCACGTATAATTCTGTAAGATACAAATGAAATGAACTTATTCTGATTGTTCTGTCTTCTTTTTTCTATGATTAAGCGACACGTAACATTTGTTGTCCTATTCTAAGATCATATCTCACGTTTGTAACTATTGAATTAATCTGTTTTTCTTTTATTACCACAATGAGTATACAAGTCCTGGACGTCAGACTCAATGTTCAGTAATGTTTCTATACCTCCACACCTGCCTGGTGGTCTAATGGCAATGCAATGACATCGAATTCAACCAACATGTCTTAGCCCAAGACGTCCAGTGTTACGTTTTACTCTGACGCCATTAGTGATTACTCTTACTTCCTCATCGACATCCTTCTGTTCATTCATCCTTCGCGACTACTACACCACACAGACCTTCAATACCTTTACGCCATGTTTCTCTTACTCCTACACCCTTAATAGAGTGTCACATCTGATTCTCTTCCAGGAAAAACCATTTAAAATTAATTTCTTTACTTTCTTTAACCTCCCTATATCCATCATCAATAGCTCACTGTACGAATGTAATCACGCGACCGACTTCCTTCCGAAATTGATGCATGTGTTCCACCTCTAAACGAATCCCCTTCGACTGGATAGTAAACTACTCATCACCCTTTTACCAGTAATTGGTTGAACGATTTTTCCTATAAAGACTAAGCTGCTATCAGATCGGTGAACGTTTATCCACCACGTCTTCTTTGCAAGACTTGCCCCGACCTCTTATTCCGGCCCACTCGATCCTGTCCTGTCCGCTGCCGCCGTATAGCATCGCTACTCAATCGCTGTTGGAGTGCTACTGTTTTGGAATCTCTGTTAAAACGTGTGGTTCTACCAAATATATCACGATTCTAATTAGGGAGCACTGTATCGAATGGTCACACGGACTCCTTGTTATGAAGGGTATTCAGAAATTGCCGGTATTGACTTCTAGGACGTGTCAAGGAGAGTGGGTACATAATACTTTGAATAGGAACCCAAGTTTCTATGTCTGTTTCAATCGAAATTTTTAACTGATCCATTTCTGCCGTTTCTGTCTGAGGAATTGAATAAAATGGCTCTGAGCACTATGGGACTCAACTGCTGTGGTCATAAGTCCCCTAGAACTTAGAACTACTTAAACCTAACTAACCTAAGGACATCACAAACATCCATGCCCGAGGCAGGATTCGAACCTGCGACCGTAGTGGTCGCGCGGTTCCAGACTGTAGCGCCTTTAACCGCTCGGCCACTCCGGCCGGCGAATTGAATATAACGTGACGCAGTACAACCATTAGGTAACAATTCGAAACATCTATTTATCACTTAAGGGCATTTGTTTGTATTAACATCTGAACGTGACGTGTTTGCATTAGTCGAAAACAAAAACTGAATCCAGCATATTGTACGTACAGAACAGTACTGGTGCATTACAATAACTTTAAGTGACATCAGGTGACGGTCTGACGTAGTAACGTCAGGCTGTCTACCCTACTGGATACAAAAACAAGCAGCTCCGAGACTTTTCTCTTTCCTTCAGCAGACGTAGACGCGTTACATATGTGAAATAAAACCGCCGTAGAACGGATACGGTACGTTTCCGCATATAAGTTCCAATTCAGAGTATTATGTACTCGATCCCCTCTACGAGAGCTGGAAGTTTGTTACGGGAATTTCCAAGCATGCTATGTATACAGATAGATCATAAATTCTTTCGATGTCACGAAAGGACTATGGTAGATACAGGTATGTGATTTCTTGCAAATGGGTATACATCCACGTGTGCTCCATAGATCGTCTAGGCGATATTCATCTACATCTACATCTATACTACGCAAGTCATCCAACGGTGTGTGGCGGAGGGCACTTTACGTGCCACTGTCATTACCTCCCTTTTCTGTTCCAGTCGCGTATGGTTTCTCGCGAAGAACGACTGTCTGAAATCCTCCGTGCGCGCTCGAATCTCTCTAATTTTACATTCGTGATCTCCTCGGGAGGTATAAGTAGGGAGCAGCAATATATTCGATACTTCATCCAGAAACGCACCCTCACGAAACCTGGCGAGCAAGCTACACCGCGATGCAGAGCGCCTCTCTTGCAGAGTCTGCCACTTGAGTTTGCTAAACATCTCCGTAACGCTATCACGGTTGCCAAATAACCCTGTGACGAAACGAGCCGCTCTTCTTTGCAACTTCTCTGTATACCACAGCATCATCCGCGAAAAGCCGCATGGAACTTCCGACACTATCTACTAGGTCATTTATATATATTGTGGAAAGCAATGGTCCCATAACACTCCCCTGCGGCACGCCAGAGGTTACTTTAACGTCTGCAGACGTCTATCCATTGATAACAACATGCTGTGTTCTGTTTGCTAAAAACTCTTCAATCCAGCCACACAGCTGGTCTGATATTCCGTAGGCTCTTACTTTGTTTATCAGGCGACAGTGCGGAACTGTATCGAACGCCTTCCGGAAGTCAAGGAAAATAGCATCTACCTGGGAGCCTGTATCTAATATTTTCTGGGTCTCATGAACAAATAAACCGAGTTGGGTCTCACACGATCGCTGTTTCCGGAATCCATGTTGATTCCTACATAGTAGATTCTGGGTTTCCAAAAACGACATGATACGCGAGCAAAAAACATGTTCTAAAATTCTACAACAGGTCGACGTCAGAGATATAGGTCTATAGTTTTGCGCATCTGCTCGACGACCCTTCTTGAAGACTGGGACTACCTGTGCTCTTTTCCAATCATTTGGAACCTTCCGTTCCTCTAGAGACTTGCGGTACACGGCTGTTAGAAGAGGGGCAAGTTCTTTCGCGTACTCTGTGTAGAATCGAATTGGTATCCAGTCAGGTCCAGTGGACTTTCCTCTATTGAGTGATTCCAGTTGCTTTTCTATTCCTTGGACACTTATTTCGATGTCAGCTATTTTTTCGTTTGTGCGAGGATTTAGAGAAGGAACTGCAGTGCGGTGTTCCTCTGTGAAACAGCTTTGGAAAAAGGTGTTTAGTATTTCAGCTTTACGCGTGTCATCCTCTGTTTCAATGCCATCAGTTCCACTGTATGCCTTTGCTTGTACTGTACACAAGAGGAGCTTCTGAAATGATCAGTTCATCCTGAATATAGCCCCCAAAAAAGGTCAAGGAGAACTATATCTGGTGAACGTTGTAGCCACGATGTTGGACCGTTTTCATCGGCCCATCTGCTTGGGAATATTTCATCCTAGATCTTAAGAACAAATATAACCGAGTACGCCAGTACGCCATTTTGGTGGAACACTAACCTACCCAAGGTTGAAATACCTGTAACTAAGGTACAACGTAGGGTTCCAACATACCCAGGTGACATGTTGCCGTAATAGTAGACTCAGTGTAAGAAAACGGTCCAGTTATTGTTTTGTGGATTAAACCACAACACGCATTCACTTGGGGGTGATGACCTTCATCTGCTGAACCACAGTATGTGCGTTTCCCGATCGCCATATCAGGAAATTATGCCTGTTTACTTCGCAGAGATGTGAAATGTGGCTTAATTAGCAAAACAGATTATCAGAGGCAATTACGGGGGTTGTAACGTTAATAGTGGCAACTATTTATTTACAGATACGTGTTTGAAAGTTTTACTGACCTTCAAAGTAGTCACCTGCATTGTGTACAACCCACTGCCAGCGATGAGGAAGTCGTACGATACTCTTAGCAGTGCCAGTTGTGTTGACAGTTGGAGTGGCGCTGTCTATTGCCCAACGAATTTGCAGCAGTTCTGAAGCGAATTCCGTGAAGTGTTTCCTTCAGTTTAGAAATCGAGCTGAACTCACTAGGGCTTAGGTCAGGGGAATGCAGTAGGTGGTATAGTACTTAGGAGCTCCATCAGTGAAACAAATCAGTGACAGCTTGCACTGTATGTGCTTGAGCATTGTCCTGCAAAATGATGGTCAGATCCTGCAGAAAGTGTCATCGCTTAGATCTCAATGCTGTTCATTTTTGGAACACAACCTACAAAGACCCTAGAAACAGAAGTGATGACACTTTCTGCAGGACCTGACTTTCATTTTGCAGGACAATGCTGAAGCACGTGCAGTGCAAGCTGCTACTGATTTGTTTGACTGATGGGGCTGCTAAGTTCTATATCACCTACTGCACTCCCCTGACTTAGGCCCTCGTGAGTTCAACTCGATTTCCAAACTGAAGGAAAGACTTCACGGCATTCGCTTCGGAACTGCTACAAATTCGTCAGGCAATAGACCGCGCCGCTCGAACTGTCACCACAACTGGCACTGCTAAGAGTATCCTACGACTTCCACGTCGCTAGCCACGGGTTATATACAATGCTGGTGAGTACTATGAGGGTCAGTAAAACTTTGAAACACCTATCTGGTTTGTACAAGCTGTAAATAAATAGTTGCCGCTACCAGAGTTCCAACACTCATACAAAATTTCTACGCGAAGCCGGACGGTCTATATTCGGTATGACAATTAGGCAAAATCGCTGTGAGCATTGAGGCAGTCATCCCACCGACGTACCAGGTTTGGTAAAAACACCGCGGCCTGCTGCGTGAAGAAGTCCGCAACTGCCTGCTGCTCATCCTCGTACGACAGGAAGCGTCTACCCGTCTAGGCCTTTTTTGGAAAACAGAAGGCGCGATGAACACATAGGGAGTGACGAAGACTATAGGGTGCATGCACCAGTGTCTCCCCCTTGTGTTGGTGCAACTTCTGCCTTACAACACTCCCCTTATGGGAACCTGCGTAATCTCGAAGCAGCAGCACGCCTTGTCGCAGTTTTCCCTGACTTGGTTTTGGACGAACATAATGCCCCATATATATTCTCCTCCAATGGGTGTCTACTGGTGTTTGTCCTTCGGCAACCTAGAAGATAATAAAAGCACGAAGGTTAGGATGCATCTGGTAATTACATAGCAATAATTTGCATTTCTTCATTTATCGCATGCACCCAGGAAACGCACGAATGCCACACTAATCCCTTACCTACACGTCGGTGCTTGTGAACGCGCATCGGAGTCGCACTACGTTACATATGCGCAGCAGCAACGCCCTGGAATGGAAACATTTTGACCGTCCCATATCGATTCGTTCTAGCACGTTCGTAGCCAACACAGAACGTCTGGTCTTATTATTTGGCTGCAAATCTTGCAGCAGCTGCGCTTCCTATGCTTGGAAAGGCAACACTCATCTTCACCACACTGCTCTGAGCCGTGCCCATTTCTCTAAAAACAGGACGTGTCGACCTCCCCGAACTGCACTGAATGCTGTAAGCACGATAGCAATTGTGTCGTCACTCACTTGAAGTGCCTTTCATTGTCACCAAACGCTGCCAGTCTCTCAACGTATCATACCATCTGCTGACGCTCTTCACATCTTGAGACTCTCGACCACAGGGACTTCGGCAATGTCGCTGAAATGAAGCAGACGATCGTTTTTCAAAAACCGTTTTTCATAAAACTGCAAAATACATTACGGTTTCTACAACACATGCAGCACTTTAATAGCAGAGCGTCTAAATAACGCTACCTGTAACAAGAGAGAGACAGAAAGAAAAGAAATCATGTGCTATCAGAGCAAAACTTCGCGAGTGAAGCTACCACTTTCAACAAACCGTATTGTTGTAGCTAGCACAGATCTTTGGAAATAACTTTTTGTATTCAGGGAATGATGTTATGCTCACCCTGCAGTACAAACACGTAACGGTGAAGTGAAACTTTCTGGCGCTACGGAAGAATCTGTGTGCTAGTAATAGAGCAGAAAGAAAATTTTTCATTTTCCATCATTTCATTTTACGATGGAAACGATGGTATAAAGATTGACGTACGTTCATTACGCAGCAGGTTGGTTATTTAGCGCCAAGATGTGGTGCCGTTCTCTGGCATACTTAAGGGAGCACTATATACTTTCTATGCTGATCACTGAAGGCTTACAATGTTTGACATTAAGAGTGCTAATGGGAAAAGTGGTCGTAAACGAAGCTCCACCGCTTAACATACCTTTCACAAATTGGTGAATGGCCAGTTGCGTATCGTTAACAGCGAGCTTCGCTTTCATTTTTCCGTTCGTAAGTTTTCCCCGCTCTGTATATATTTCACCTACAAATAATCCCACACACATTGCCCGCAATAAAAAATTAAAGATGCATTTGAAAGTCACCTTATGGAATAGTACCAATCACAAGAAGATACCACAATTAATTACTTGTGTTTAGTGATCCGAGAAAAGCGTGTATCACGGTGGACAGTGGTGGATCTGAAACCTGCTCCCAATGATAGCAACAGCCATAGTAGTTGCAAAAGCATGCCGCATTCGTTGTATTCGCTCTGACCGTCAGCTGAATCTCACGCTTTCGTGCACCTTGTTATTCTCATTGTTTGATTATTTCGACAGTTTTTCGGTTGCGTCAGATTAAGGTGGAAGTATTTTGTAGCCAACGTTATTTTCTTTAGGTAAGTACGGGACTATTTCTCAAGAAACAAGTTGCTGTCTACTTCTGTTGTAATTAGTCTCGAAGCACGTTTCGTAAACATGCTTCTTCATCTATAGTATCGGATATCTAATATGTTACAAGTGTTTGAATATGATCAGCTTGCTTTCACCACGTCTTTCAGGAATTTGGTCGTGAACTACAGCACATGAAGCTCGAAAACTGCCACTTTCACTGTTGTCTCACGATTCTGATCTGCATTTTATTAAATTATTTGTATTTCAGTTTCGTAAGTAACGAAAATAAAACAAACTGGATACAGAACACCCGGCCTCGGTGGCCGAGCGGTTCTAAGCGCTTCAGTCCGGAACCGCGCGACTGCTACGGTTGCAGGTTCGAATCCTGCCTCGAGCATGGTTGTGTGTGATGTCCTTAGGTTAGTTAGGTTTAAGTAGTTCTAAGTTCTAGGGGACTGATGACCTCAGATATCGAGTCCCATGGTGCTCAGGGCCATTTGAACCATTTTTATAGACAGAACTCATCGTTTACACTATCGACACAGTACAAACTTTCAAAACAATGTGTTAAGGATCAGCTACGGACTGTTCTGAAACCACAGTCAAGGGAAACTATACAACATGTTGACAAAAGAAATTCGTGCACAGAAGCACTAGGCTGTGGCAGATGTAAAATGACAGGGAACTGGAGATGAAGACAAAGAAATAATTCTTCTAAACGTGCATAGAATTAAATTATTATGTAAATGATTGGAAACGTGTTTATTATGGAATACTACTTAATTTATAAGCAGTCACAAGCTTTCAAAGTTCTATACCAAAAATTTCACTATCGAATGTCTCCACATTTCGTGGTAGGCAGATAAACTCTCTAAACAGCTCTTTGAATAAGGGATCCCACATTGTGTATCTAATTATTGGACGTATCTTTACATTGTAGACTGTGGCGTGAAGGTCATATCTTGATCACAGTTGATCCGATGAACTCTCAGAGAGGCCTGTTTTAGAGTCAGCTACATGTTGGGGTTGGGTTATTTGGGGGATGAAACCAAAACGCGAGGTCATCGGTCTCATCGATTAGCGTAGAACGTGGAAGGAAGTCGGTCGTGCCCTTTCAAAGGAACCATGCCGGAATTTGCCTGGAGCTATTTAGGGAAATCACAGAAAACCTAAATCAGGATGGCCGGACGCGGGATTGAACCGTCGTCTTCCCGAATGCGAGTTCAGTATACTTACCACTGCGCCGACTCGCTTGGTGTGGATGATGTTGTACCTCTGTTTCACGCACTGTGTTTTTAGTCACTGTGTTTATAGAAATCTACTGTATTACTGAAAAGAAATTGGTTCATCAGCTGCTATGGCTTTATTTATTTATTTATTTCAAGTACTTTATAGTCAAGTATGTAGATACTATGAAAAATCCTACATCATACCATTAATTGTCCTATACAATCAATCATTCAGTCGCAATTCGTATATACAATGTAAATTGAAGCGCCAAAAGCATGTGAATTCAAATATAGAGCTATGTAAACAAGCAGAATACGGCACTGCTGTCGGCAACGCCTATGTAAGACAACAAGTGTGTGGCGCAGTTGTTAGGTCGGTTACTGCTGCTACAGTGGCAAGTTATCAAGATTTAAGCGAGTTTGACCACTGTGTTATAGTCGGCGCACAAGCGATGGGACACAGCATCTCCGAGGTAGCGATGAAGTGGAGATTTTCCCATACGATCATTTCACGAGTGTACTCACGGTACGAGGAATCCGATAAAACATATCAAATGCCATGGCCAGAAAAAGATCCTGCAAGAACGGGG
Source organism: Schistocerca piceifrons (assembly GCF_021461385.2). Taxonomy (NCBI): domain Eukaryota; kingdom Metazoa; phylum Arthropoda; class Insecta; order Orthoptera; family Acrididae; genus Schistocerca; species Schistocerca piceifrons. Next base: position 571,971,219 of record NC_060138.1, read on the forward strand.
CAAACGGCAACTGAAGAGAATCGTTCAACGTGACAGAAGTTCAATCCCTCGGCAAATTTCTGCAATTTCAAGGTTGGGCAATCAAAAAGTATGAGGGTGCAAACCATTCAACGAAACATCATCGATATGGACTTTCGGAGCCGAAGTCCCATTCTTGTAGCTTTGATCACTGCATCAGACAAAGCTCTAGGCCTCGTCTGGGCCGTCAACACCGACATTGGACTGCTTGATGGCTGGAAACATGCTTCCTGGTCGAACGATTCTCGTTTCAGATTGTATCCAGCGGATGGAAGTTTACGGATGTGGAGACAGCCTCATGAATCCATGGACCCTGCATGTCAGCAGGGGACTATTCAAGCTGATGGATGCTCTGTAATGGTGTGGGGCGTATGCAGTTGGATTGGTATGGGAGCCCTGATACGTCTTGATACGACTGGCAAGTGACACATTCTCTCTGATCACCTGCATCCAGTCATAGCCATTGTGCATTCCGACGGACTTGTGCGATTCCAGCTGGACAATGCGACACCCCACACGTCCAGAATTACTACAGAGTGACTCCAAGGACACTCTTCTGAGTTTAAACACTTCCAATGGCCACAAAACTTCCCAGACATGAATATTATTGAGCGTATCTGGGATGCCTTGCAACGTGCTGTTCAAAAGAAATCTCCATCCCCGCATACTCTTACGGATTTATGGACAGCCCTCCAGTATTCGTGATGCCAGTTCCCCCGACCACTACTTCAGACTTTAGTCGAGTCCACGCCAAGCCGTGCTGCGGAACTTCTGTGTGCTTGCGGGGCTCCAGTTTCTTTGGCTCTTAAGTGTAGATTGAAAATAGATATCAGTATAGATAGTTCTATTAGTGATTTGGGCTGCCTGATACTAGTTAATCTGAGAGATATGAACTAAGAGAAAAATAAAACAAATCTAACGAAAAGGTAGTAAGAGAAATGAAAAGACAGAAAACAGGGAAAGATATTGGAAAGTTCCCACTGAAACTACCGGCTGCCGTGTAATACACATACAGTTCGCACCCCATGGCTAGATGCCTACCGTACTGGGCCATACCCTTCTTTACATCCGATGTAAACGGAATGTGTTGTGTAGAACTTTCAAATGATGCGAAGTGGGTGACAATGTGATGTGGAGTTCCTTCGCTGCCAACCTTGCAGAGGTATGTCTGCCTGAGCTTTAGTCGTTCGATATGAATGGAATAACGATCATGTTCTGCTGAAAGCTGCTCATTCCCCGACTTGGTTCGAGAAGGTGCGTTTTTAACGTTTGCCAGTTGTTTAAAAAGAGAGAGTAAACTCAGCTGCCCTTATCAGGGGCGTGTCATTGACTGCCAGCTGTTCACCTCTTCGTCATTAAATTTCGGTTTATTGGCGAGCCTAACACCAGTTTTTTCCTGGGCGTGCTCTGCACTTCATTTCCTTAACCGCTATTAAATGGCGTTGTACCTAATAGTCAGATCTACTGGCTATATACTGAGAATCACATGTAATAAGGAACAGCACAGACAGCCTCAGTAGCACAATCCTTTTTTCGACCCACAGGTGCTCTAGGACGCTCGAGCAGCCGGTGCGCTCATACTCTGGCCCAAAAACTTGCTATCGCTTTAAATATGGAACTGTGGTATGCTTTCATAGCGGACAGAGGTACTTTTATACGCTTGTGCTCACAATAACGATCATTTTATGCACTGCAGTAATTAGTTTGTTCCCTACACACCGTTACCTCATCCAGTGTTAGTATTTAGCTATGTATACTGCATCTAATAACACTGCTGTTAATTGGGCCGTTTAAAGAAAACAGATAACTTCCCTAATTACTATACGCTTCACGTATTGAGTTTTTGAGTTATGCGATGTGGATGACGTTTCACAGCAACACGTTTATAAAAACAGATTGCTTGCTATAACGAGGAAGGAGAAGCAATGGGGACATCACAAAAATTATATGGAAGAATATGACGATTCCAAATTTACATAAAAATTTCGTACCACTACTACATTTATATGCATTGACAAGGGACTTCAAATGGATTACGTATTTCTGGATTTCCAGAAGGCTTTTGACACGGCATGTAGTGCAGTTGCGTGCTTATGGAATATCGTCTCAGTTATGTGACTGGATTCGTGATTTCCAGAGAGGCGACAGTTCGTAATAATTGAGGAAAAGTCATCGGGTAAAGCAGAAGTGGTTTCTGGTGTTAGCCCAGGTAGTTTTATATGTCGTTTGGTGTTCCTTATCTATATAAACGATTTGGCAGAGAATCTGAGCAGCCGTCTTAGGTTTTTTGCAGACGACGGTGTCGTGTATTGACTAGTAAATTCATCAGAAGATCAAAACAAATTGCAAAACAATTTAGAAAGTATATCTGTATAGTGTGAAAATTGGCAGCTGACCCTAAATAACGAAATGTGTGAGATCATCCACATGAGAGCTGTAAGGAATCCGTTAAACTTCGGATACACGATAAATCAATCAAATCTAAAGGCCGTAATTTCAACGAAATACCTAGGAACTACAATTTAAATTGGAAGGAACACATAGAAAATGTTGTGGGAAGGCTAAACAAATACTGCGTTTTATTGGGAGGGCACTTAGAAAATGTAACAGATCTACTAAAGAGACTGCCTACACTATGTCCGTCCTCTTTCAGAATACTGCTGCGCGGCGTGGGATCCTTACCAGATAGCATCATTAAAACAAAGGCGTTTTTCATTGCGATGGAATCTTCTCACGAAATTCCAATCACCGACTTTCTCCTCCGAATGTGAAAATATTTTGTTCACGGCGATGTAAATATGGAGAAATGATCACCATGATAAGATAAGGGAAATCAGAGCTCGCACTGGAAGATTTAGATGTTCGTTGTTTCCGCGCGCTTTACGACATTGGAATAATAGAGAATTGTGAAAGTAGTTCGATGAACTCTCTGCCAGGCACCTAAATGTGATTTACATAGTATCAATGTAGATGAAGATGTAGATCTCGTAATTGAGAAACTGGAGCGTATGAATGAAATCTGAAACTGTTCCGTACACATAAAACTTCTTGCTTGTGTTAGGCCTAGCAAGCCTTTGATATTGATACTCCGTGAATTATATTCTATCGTGTTATTTATCTGCATGTTGTAGATAAAAAGACTATTTGTTCCAAAACAGTCTCGTTTATTTGGGGTGTATCACAATTGCTGGAATATTAGAACGGCCTATTTCGTTTTATCTAGCAGACAGTGACAAAACAGACGTAAGGAAATCGAGAAACCCCACCAGTCTTAGGTACCATTCGTACTAACAGCTTTTTTAGTATTAGAAAACGAAATTTTGATTTTTCATGTACCAAAACGTTTGACGAACTTTGAAGAGGTAACAGGTTGTTTCGCAGAAAGAAAAGCACGCCGTGTAAAGCTGTAGCAAGATTAGAGAGGAACAAACTGCTGAGACCTAAGGATTGAGGAAATGTGTACTGAAGAACTTTGAAGAGGTAACAGGTTCTCCCGCAGAAACAAAAGCACGCCGTGTAAAGCTGTATCAAGATTATAGAGGAACAAACAGCTGAGACCTAAGGATTGAGGAAATGTGTACTGTCCTGCTTGTCTCTTGTCTTTACCAGTTTTATATTTCCTATATTTAATTTTAATTCACACAAAAGAGAAAGTTATTAGCTGAATGGCAGTAAAGAGCGCCAAATTTCTGAAGAGTTCTTATTCTCCCGGTCACAAATAACCCCACGCAGGATTAATTCTGAGTTTTCCTTTTAAGGGCGTCGGGGGTGGGGTGATAGGATGTTAAACCGCCTAACAGAGAGGAGAGACAACACAGAACATTATAATTTCCACTGTCTTAAGTATTTTTGATGGCTTCCTTTAGAAAATATAGACGTTTCTACAGAGAGAAATACAGTGACATACGATAGAAAAGTGCTGTGTGAAGAGGCGTGGCTCCGCACTTTGGAGTATTTGATATACAAAAATATGTCTTACATTTCCTCGATATATACACTCCTGGAAATTGAAATAAGAACACCGTGAATTCATTGTCCCAGGAAGGGGAAACTTTATTGACACATTCCTGGGGTCAGATACATCACATGATCACACTGACAGAACCACAGGCACATAGACACAGGCAACAGAGCATGCACAATGTCGGCCCTAGTACAGTGTATATCCACCTTTCGCAGCAATGCAGGCTGCTATTCTCCCATGGAGACGATCGTAGAGATGCTGGATGTAGTCCTGTGGAACGGCTTGCCATGCCATTTCCACCTGGCGCCTCAATTGGACCAGCGTTCGTGCTGGACGTGCAGACTGCGTGAGACGACGCTTCATCCAGTCCCAAACATGCTCAATGGGGGACAGATCCGGAGATCTTGCTGGCCAGGGTAGTTGACTTACACCTTCTAGAGCACGTTGGGTGGCACGGGATACATGCGGACGTGCATTATCCTGTTGGAACAGCAAGTTCCCTTGACGGTCTAGGAATGGTAGAACGATGGGTTCGATGACGGTTTGGATGTACCGTGCACTATTCAGTGTCCCCTCGACGATCACCAGTGGTGTACGGCCAGTGTAGGAGATCGCTCCGCACGCCATGATGCCGGGTGTTGGCCCTGTGTGCCTCGGTCGTATGCAGTCCTGATTGTGGCGCTCACCTGCACGGCGCCAAACACGCATACGACCATCATTGGCACCAAGGCAGAAGCGACTCTCATCGCTGAAGACGACACGTCTCCATTCGTCCCTCCATTCACGCCTGTCGCGACACCACTGGAGGCGGGCTGCACGATGTTGGGGCGTGAGCGGAAGAGGGCCTAACGGTGTGCGGGACCGTAGCCCAGCTTCATGGAGACGGTTGCGAATGGTCCTCGCCGATACCCCAGGAGCAACAGTGTCCCTAATTTGCTGGGAAGTGGCGGTGCGGTCCCCTACGGCACTGCGTAGGATCCTACGGTCTTGGCGTGCATCCATGCGTCCCTGCGGTCCGGTCCCAGGTCGACGGGCACGTGCACCTTCCGCCGACCACTGGCGACAACATCGATGTACTGTGGAGACCTCACGCCCCACGTGTTGAGCAATTCGGCGGTACGTCCACCCGGCCTCACGCATGCCCACTATACGCCCTCGCTCAAAGTCCGTCAACTGCACATACGGTTCACGTCCACGCTGTCGCGGCATGCTACCAGTGTCAAAGACTGCGATGGAGCTCCGTATGCCACGGCAAACTGGCTGACACTGACGGCGGCGGTGCACAAATGCTGCGCAGCTAGCGCCATTCGACGGCCAACACCGCGGTTCCTGGTGTGTCCGCTGTGCCGTGCGTGTGATCATTGCTTGTACAGCCCTCTCGCAGTGTCCGGAGCAAGTATGGTGGGTCTGACACACCGGTGTCAATGTGTTCTTTTTTCCATTTCCAGGAGTGTATGTTTTATATATCAACCTCTTAAGAAAGTTGTGTGCTACAAAATGAACGTATCGTTGAAAAATCGATTTATTTTTAATTTTTGGCGTCCTTTCTCAAACGCTCGAGTGGGAGGGGATGGGGGGGGGGGGGGGATGAGGTGCCACTATCAAATTTCTGCCTCGGTTCGGGAATATCATACATCCGGGTCTGTTAACATGAGACGAATATTCCATCTTCACAGCGATAGCATATGATCAGAGGCGCAAGTACAGGACGTACATGTTTGTGTATATCACTAGTGGCGACGAAAGATGATTGTACCATGTTAATATGTTGAAATAGCCACTATACCATCTCTCTTCACTGTGTTTGTTATTGTTATCTACTTTAGAACTCTGTGCTCATTTTCTTGTTGAGATCTCGAAATACTTGAACTGATAGTTCAAGTCCTTTTGTCTAGTTCCCTGATTTCTTTGCACCAGAAAGAATCATGTATCTATGTAGCAGATTATTTCTGTGATAGTAAGTATTTCACTGACTTACCTACGCAACTTGCACAACAAATTTCACAATTTTGTTTTGGAGAATTTCTGTAAATATCTTTCTTTCTTGTTTTACTTAGTCAGACAACCATCAAAAGGCTCACTTATACAACTGTGGCTTTCAGAGGTAATGTGCAGTCATCTTCATATCTGTTGTGTTGTGGTCTTCAGTCCTGAGACTGGTATGATGCAACCCTCCATGCTACCCTATCCTGCGCAAGCTTCTTCATCTCCCAGTACCTACTGCAACCTACATCCTTCTGAATATACTTAGTATATTCATCTCTTGGTCTCTCTTTACGATTTTTACTCTCCACGCTGCCCTCCAATACTAAATTGGTGATCCGTTGATGCCTCAGAACATGTTCCACCAAACGATCCCTCCTTCTAGTCACGTTTTGCCGCAAATTCCTCTTCTCCCCAATTCCATCAGTACTTCCTCATTAGTTACATGACCTACCCATCTAGTCTTCAGCATTCTTCTGTAGCACCACAGTTCGAAAGCTTGTATTCTCTTCCTGTCTAAACTATTTATCGTCCATGTTTCATCTCCATATATGGCTACGCTCCTTACAAATACTTTCAGAAAAGACTTCCTGACACTTAAATCTATACTCGATGTTAAATTTCTCTTCTTTAGAAACGCTTTCCTTGCCATAGGCAATCTACATTTTATACCCTCCCCAAATAGCAAAACGCGTCTACCACCTTAAGTGTCTCATTTACTAATCTAATTCCTTCAGTATCACCTTATTTAATTCGAATACATTCCATTATCCTCGGTTTGATTTTGTTGATGTTCATCGTATATCCTCCTTTCAAGACACTGTCCATTCCGTTCAACGGCTCTTCCAGGTCCTTTGCTGTCTGACGGAATTACAATGTCATAGCAAACCTCAAAGTTTTTATTTCTTCTCCGTGGATTTTAATTCCTACTCTTAATTTTTCTTTTGTTTCCTTTACTGCTTGCTCAATATATAGATTGAATAACATCGGGGATAGGCTACAACTCTGTCTCACTCCCTTCCCAACCACTACTTCCCTCTCATGCCGCCGTGTGGGTAGCCGCGCGGTCTACGGCGCCTTGTCACGGTTCGCGCGGCTACCTTGGTCGGAGGTTCGAGTCCTCCCTCAGGCGTACTTAAGTTTAAGGTAGATCAAGTAGTGTGTAGACTTAGGGACCGATGACCTCAGTAGTTTGGTCCCATTTCCAAATTTCCTCTCATGCCTCTCGACTCTTGTAGCCACCATCTGGTTTCTGTACAAATTGCAAATAGCCTTTCGCTCCTTGTATTTGATCACTGTCACCTTCAGAATTTTATCGAGAGTATTCCAATCAACATTGTCAGAAGCCTTCTCTAAGTCTACAAATGCTAGAAATGTAGGTTTGCCTTTCCTTAATCTATCTTCTAAGATAAGTCGTTGGGTCAGTATTGCCTCACGTGTTCCAACATTTTACAGAATCCAAACTGATGCTCCCAGAGATCGGCTTCTACCAGTTTTTCCATTCGCCTGTAGATAATTCATGTTAGTATTTTGCAGACGTGACTTATTAAACTGATAGTTCGGTAATTTTCACACCTGTCAACACCTGCTTTCTTTGGGATTTGAATTATTATGTTCTTCTTAAAATCTCAGGTTATTTCGCCTGTCTCATACATCTTGCTCACCAGATGGTAGAGTCTTGTCAGGGCTGGCTCCCCCAGGGCTAATAGTAGCTCTAATGGAATGTTGTTTACTCCTGAGACTTTGGTTCGACTTAGATCTTTAAGCGCTCTGTCAAATTCTTCACGTAGTATCATTTCATCTTCATCTATGCCCTCTTCCATTTCAGTAATATCGCCCTCAAGTACATTGTCCTTGTATAGACTCTCTATATACTCCTTCCACCTTAATGCTTTCCCTGCATTGGTTAGAACAGGTTCTCTGTCTGAACTCTTGATATTCATACTGATGGTTCTCTTTTCTCCAAAGGTCTCTAATTTTCCTGTAGGCAGTATCTATCCTTCCCCTAGTGATATATGCCTCTACGTCCTTGCATTTGTCCTCTAGCCATCCCTGCTTAGCCATTGTGCACTTCCTGTCAATCTCATTATTGAGACGTTTGTATTCCTTTTTGCCTACTTCATTTACTGCATTCTTATATCTTGTCCTTTCATCAGTTAAGTTCAATATATCTCCAGTTATCGAACGATTGCTACTAGCCCTCGTCTTTTTACCTACTTGATCCTCTGCTAGCTTTACAATTTCATCTTTCAAAGCTACCCATTCTTCTCCTACTGTATTTCTTTCCCCCGTTCTTGTCGATCGTTCCCTAACGCTCTCTCTGAAACTCTCTACAATCTCTGGTTTTCCAGGTTATTTAGATCTCACTATCTTAAATTCCAACCTTTTCGCAGTTTCTTCAGTTTTAATCTACAGTTCGTAACCAATAGATAGTGGTCGGAGTCCACATCTGTCCCTGGAAACGTCTTACAATTTAAAACCTGGTTCCTCAATCTCTGTCTTAATATTATATACTCTATCGGAAACCTTCCAGTGTCTCCAGGCCTCTTCCACGTAGACAACCTTCTTTCACGATTTTTAAACTAGCGATGATTATGTTCTGTGCAAAATTCTACCAGGTTGTTTTCTCTTTCATTCCTTATCCCCATCATATCTATAAATAATAAAAATGCCAAAACGAGTAATAATTTTATCCACGGAAAGAATTTAAAGTGTCGCGTTCAGTTTTGTAAAATAAGAAGCCTCCCAACGTGGAGGTGCGTGGGTTATTATACTACTTAACAAAGCGCCTGAAGAGCTTATTTACGGGGTAAATAATAATTCATTGTGTCTCAATGCCTGGTACATGTCAGACAGGCGGCATTTTGGTGACTTCCGCGTTATAATCTACCCGAGTATTCCTACGGGGGAAAGGAAACCTGCACTATAATGTGAAATCTGAAACGTGCATAGTTCCTGGCGTATCTTCACGCCATTGCGGGGTGAAAGTTGAGTTGCAAGCAGTCTGAAGTATTTCGACCGGGACTCGATCCAGCGTCCTTTCCGTTTCTAGGCATGCGCCTTACCACTAGATCACCAGACCTGACACGTACAGATCTCTAAGAAAACGTGACAATATTGTCTTGTGATAACTGAGGATCCATGTACCTTTAGTCTTGCGTTACGAGTTTGATTCCTGCTCGTTACTGTCACTAATTACGTGTCACATTTAACTGACAGTAACTACCCATTGTGTTCTGAAACAACGTAAGTTGTTGAGCCCTACTACTGCTGCATTCACATACCGTGAGTCGGAGACGTGAAAGGAAGAGAGGTGATTAGCACGTAATGGTTACTGTGCGTGACCTCTGACTAACGGCACTTACGCAACGCCATAGCTTGAGTGCACTTGACGTTGCGAAAGTTTTAATAGCTTAAGTCGTCAGTATTAGATTTATTTCTAGTCTCGCAATATAACTATGTTCTTTACTTAACTGTCTCTTATAACCTTTATTCACTCGAGTAATTAAAATTAGTGACCCCTGTTTTACTTTACTAACTGTAGGTCGTGTTTCTGGCAGAGCAGCACGTTCACTTCGTCAACTTGGACGTATGTTTTGATCTCCAATTAAAACATAAATCACTATGGGCGATGAATTCGGCACGAGAGAACAACAATTGTATAGTTGTTTAAAACAATACTCATTCATTCTACAATCTCAGTGGGTCATTTTTTAACATATTAGGTGTTTAGTTCTCTCTGGATCATCTTCAGATCTACGTAGTTATGTTTGTTTCAGATCTTATATCAGATTACTGAGTTTCTGACACAGAGACGACGGGCTGCTGACGCGACTACACAGATCCGGAAATAGTCCAGAGGGATCAAAACAAGAAACGTTTAACTGAAAATGAAGAATAACTTATAATTCCAGAATTAAATTTTCAATGTAGCGGAATGTACGGTGATATGGAACTTCCTGGGAGATTATAACTGTCCGTACCGAGACTCGAGGTTGAGACCTATACTTCTCGCGGCTCTACCAACTTCTTTTCGTTTCTTTTTAATGTACAAGAATGATTTTCCAGCAAAGTGAAACACTGTACTTCAGTTAGGAATGCTGATAACCTACAAATTTATATACTTGAACATAATAATCAAACTTCTTAACTGAAACAGCACTTTCTCTATGATTAAGTTTTATCCATTGACTAGAAATAGAGGTGGGTATGGAAACAATTTTGTGAGGGGCTGTTTTATTGATTTACTTATTTATTATTTTCACAGAAAATTCATTTATTTAACATAGTAAACTGCAAAAAAAAAAACCTCTGAGCTGCACCTGATGTGCAGAAACAAATCGGCGACCGCTCGTTTTCAGTACGCCAGTTGGGGACATGCATTCGGAAGGCAGCGCCGAGCCTTTGATGGTCACCAGAAGAGAGCTGCATCTTTCAGCTCCGCTTGCCGGAGAGGTTACAAGTACAGGGTGGGTAAGAAAAAGTGTACTCTAAGTACTTAGCAAAAGTGGACTGGTATTTGCCGTGTCGTCTCATTACGTATTTGTGTCAGCAAAAACGTCCAAAAATCGATCACGTTCTTGGGGCCATTACCTAAAAGATAGAAGACGGCCTTATCCTTTAACCAGGTAACTGCATGCATGTTTGACGATGGGAAATACTATCGGCTGGATAGAGGAGCATATTGGTGACGATCATGTGCATTGGCACCCGTATATAAAGGGCTAGTATCAGCTGGAGAAGGAAGCTAAATGTTCGCCGCCGCGTCGCAGATGAAACGGTGGGTGCCTGCCACGGCGGTGGCACGGAAATTGTGTCGCGTCGGATTTTACCGGTAGTGACGATGTACGAGGTGGGGCTCGTTTCCGTGGTGAGGCGTGGTTGACGAACTGGGCGACACCAACTGAGCTACCCAAGCACGACTCACATTGTACCAGGCTACGACTTAAGTAATGCACACTCGATTATTTCATAAATTTTCAAAACTAATTCTAATATGCCATTTCCTGTGATTATCTGGTTGTATGGACGAAGTTCTGAAAATCAATAATAATAATATTAATAATGAAAACGGCTCACGACCCGTCCTCACAGTCTTACTTCCGCCAGTATTTTATCTCCTACCTTCCAGTACCTTACAAACTTCACAGGTTCCGCCGCTAAACTTGCAGGACTAACACTCCTGGAAGACAGGGTACTGCGGAGTCATGGCTTAGCCACAGCCATGGGGTGTTTTCAGAATGAAATTTCCATTCTGCAGCGGAACTGCGCTGATATGAAACCTCTTTCCAGGAGTGCTAGAACCGCGAAGTGTTACACAGGCATTAGACCACGCAATCAATAGCTCATTAAGCTAAAGATCAGTATTAAGGACTTATAAATAACAATGTTTTGCATTGTCGTTGTGAGAAGACTAGATCTCGATCAGGTAAAGTGCTAAAACCGATATAATGAAGCACGTTCAAAGTAACAATAATCTATGACGAACGTATGAATACAAGAATAAACGAAAGGAGAAGGTTCAAATGGTTCAAATGGCTCTGAGCACTATGGGACTTAACAGCTATGGTCATCAGTCCCCTAGAACATAGAACTTCTTAAACCTAACTAACCTAAGGACATAACACACATCCATGCCCGAGGCAGGATTCGAGCCTGCGACCGTAGCAGTCGCGCGGCTCCGGGAAAGGAGAAGGAACCAATAAGTAGTTAGAATGGCAACAAAAAGTATTCATTAGGGAAGCTAAGTTGTTGAGCTTGCTTATTACAGCGTGTGATCGACTAACTTTACTTTGAACATGATCATGATCAAGAGAATAACGAATATCATGGCGAGTGACAACTACTCTACCGACAAGCGAAGAACTACAGCTAGGCAGAAACAAGGAGAACACAGAGCATGTGCAACATATCAGTGAAATACCTCGCGTCACGTGGATGAAGTAGACGATAGAGTGAAATGCTAAGGAAAACTTACTGTTGGTAACAATGAACTGTAACAACAAATACCTCAAGCGCTCATTTTAGCGCAGCGGCTTGCGAGGTGGGAAGGTGGCGCCTTTTTTTAAAGTTTACCTGTCGAGGAAATGTCTTACGGACTTCTCCTGCATAGGTCATCTATGATTTATCTCTGCTATCTTGCCTAAGTCAATAAGACACTAACCTCTAACCTTTCTACCTTCCTTTCTTTTATGACGAGCAGTTAGCCAATAACAGCAGTGAAATCTCTTCGTAATCAAATACAAACGAATAAGTGCTGGATTCCATAATGAAAGCGGGGAAAGGAAATTTATGTCTGGTACAGGACAAGCTTTTGCAAATACCGAAGAGTATTTTCAAAAAAGAAAGGACAAAATAAACGCTGGTGGAGCGTTCACCTTCGAATAGCAATACCGGCAATGCCTCTGGCCCTCGAGAGATGTGTAGGGAACTGTGTTGTATGAGAGGAGCGCGTGACAGCAGCTCATTAGAGGATAGGCTTGCTTGATGGGAGCGAGCATCAGGAGCGTCCATTCGAGTGTGTAGGAAGAAGGCGGGGGGACGCCGAGCTGTGCGCATCTCTTCTTTTAGGTTGGCCCTCCCGCTGATGTCGTAAACCGCACGCGACGCCTGTAGACAGACCTCACTGGCCGCGGGCTTTCACCGTTGCCTCACGAGAGCTGCACTTGTCCTCTTGCCACACGCTTCCGCCGGCGAAGAGCTCAAAGCGCATTGCGTCTGCGCCCCACGTCACCACTTACGGAGCGGAAGTGCGTATCGCAGTCTGAACACTACGGCTGTTCAAATATTATTACGTACTAATCCTAACACATCCGAGAGCACGTTTTTCTCCTTTGAAGCTCTGTTTGGATTATCTTTTCACCTCATTTGGCTTTCCCTTTCTTGTAGCGTTGGCGGATTATTTTAGTATCACAGCATGTCGGCCTTGACAACGGATCAGAGACAAACCTGCTGTCGAACACATACAATACTCTTCCGCCCCTGAAACAACGCACGTGACGCGGTTGCGATAATCATTACAGTGCCCTCATAAATCCAACAGCTGCGCATCAACATGCATCTGTTTTTTAAAATCTGTTGTCTTCGGACGTAACACACCCAACAAGCCTCCTATCCATGAAAAGTCACAAATTGTGAGTAATATCTATTTTAGTAAATAAAATACGCATTGCACCACACACACACACACACACACACACACACACACACACCGTCCGCGCGGGGTAGCCGTGCGGTCTTGGGCGCCTTGCCATGGTTCGAACGGCTGCCCCCCTCGTAGTTTAGAAACCTCCCTCGGACATGGATGTATGTGTTGTCCTTCGCGTAAGTTAGTTAGATTAAGTAACGTGTAGGCCCAGGGACCGATGACCTCAGCTGTTTGTTCCCATAGGAACTTACACAAGTTTCCAATTTCTGCCACACACACACACACACACACACACACACACACATACATACATACATACATACACACACCATACTCACAGAATGTTTGTTAATTCTTTCCAGTGCTTTGATTTTTGCTGCCGTGACTGCATTACTTTCGTGAAAAAAAGTTGGACAGCCTCCAGTCACAAATCACAATTTTTATTTCAATACACGATGAATTTCGGGCCTTGGGGACCCCTCTTCATAAGGTCACATGTGATATCTTTTGAAATAGTAATTTTAAAATGACTAAGTATAAATGATAATGTAACGTATTTATAACACATCAGAAGAAGCAACACCCGTGGATATATGAAATCTCAGATATTCTTTGACTCGTTTTGATTTTGCTTAAAAAATTCTGTGAGGAGGAAAGTATGTGTATAGTGTAAAACATGCACTAATACTGCGATTAAGAACTATGTAACCACAGCTGGAAACGATTTTTCGTTTTTATCTTAGGTTTGTAAAAATTGTTGTCACAATGGCCGCCTTATAAAATACCCATGTAGACTTAGCTAGACCAGTAGTAACCTAAATTCAAAAAATGATGTAGACTGATAAAGGCACTTAAAGATCAGCTCAAGTCCACATGGCTCGAAATGCGTAGTGTATCCAAATAAAAATCACGATTTTTATTTTGAAGGCGGTATGGTTTCTTTTTACAGTATTTGTTTTATGTTGTACAAATGCTAATGAAATAAGTATACGTTTTGCTGCTAAAAAGTTGTATATACGTTTATATAGTAACACATCACTCATTGTAATTAGTGTCTTCATTCTGGTGGGAAGTCGTTGCCCACGAAGCAGTAAGCGCTATCCTAAACGGATTATCCCATGGCACGGCAGACAAGAAAGTTGTTTCAGTACATACATTATGGTTAAAGAACTACATTTGTGGTTTAAACTGATGACTTATTTGGGAATTAATAATCAACCTGCAATTGGTTGCACATTTATTCTCAAATTGCCAAGCAAATTGTTGCTAACAAAAGCTAACTATCGCGTGCCATAAGGTTAACAGTAGACGGACTCTGGGGGAGTGATCCGCACATGTAAGTTTACGGCTGTCTACGACTTTTACATACAGATGTTATTCGCTTCATTGTCCAGGTAGTCCATCACATCGCTCGCGATCCAAGGGCTGCTAAATCACTACATGTGGGTTGCACTGATCACATTAAAAGTCATTAGAATTTCGGTGTCACAGCTCGATATCAAATTTGTTTCACAAACAAGGCTTTTAAAAATGAAATCTATGGTTCAGAGACCCGTATGTCGTATAAAGAAGTAAAAGAAGTTGCAGTTATTACAGGTGAATGAAATGATGGTATGGCATTGATATCTGGGAGTCCCCTATTGGCGAAGTACGACCGCCGAGATTTTCAATTGACGCCACACTGAACAATTTTTGTGTCGATGGTGATGAAGACAACACCGAGGCAGACGTCTCCGGGTGCAAAATATAACAACGAGTTAAAAGGAATGGGAATCGTTTTGTCAGTATACCAGATCATCGGCACTTCACTAATCACATGCTGGATAAATACTTCCTCTATATTTTAGAGTGCATTACCATCTTCAGTTATACTCTTTCATAGTGCACTTGCGTGTGTTCTAAATAGGCTACAGAGGTTATTAGTCAGTGGTCTCATATGTTGTTTATTAACTACAGACTGTGTCGGTATGTAGTAAGGGCGTGCAACTGACTTATTAAAGGACTGCTCCCCTACTGAAGTAATCACGTACGAGGACACTTGAGAATATACAAGCCGTTTTACATACTGAAAAAGCCATCGGCTAACAAGTTGTACAGCGTCAATAGTGTATTTAGTAAATTTAACCATCTGTTTAATTTATTAATTTTATTGACAAATGCATTTTTCTAATTGCTTTTTGTGTCATAGTGCCATTGATAATTACTTAAGTGTCGAAAACGATTAATCCAGTAAACAAAAAAATGTGAACATTGATTGATAACCATCATATGTTTAGTATCCTCTCAGAAAACAACATGGCTAACACACTGTTAGATCAAAAGTATCCAGACACCTATTACTGGACATTAATTTGGCGTGTGTCCACCCTTCCACTCTATGACGGCCGGGGACTCTTGCAATAAGATGTCTGAATGTCCGTGGAGAAACGGCACCCTATTCTTCCTCAAGAGCCGAAATCAGAGGAGGTAGTGATGGACGCTAGGTTCTGGTCTGTCAACCCATAGGCGTTCCACTGCGTTCAGGTCGCTGCTCTGGGCAGGCCAGTTCATTTCAGGATCGTCATTGTCCACAAACCATTCTATCTCAGACGCTGTTTTATGACGTGGTGTATTGTCACACTGACAGTGATCTCCGAACTGCTCCTCTTTGTACGCATTACAATATGCTGCATAATGTGCTCATATACTTCCGCACTTAGAATGACGGTAAGAGCAAGGAAATATAGAAAAAATAGATATGATATAATGGAAGCTGTAGATGATATTAGATGTACACTAACTGACCAGAAGTATCTGGACTCCTCTATAAAATCGGGAATCGAACACTGGACGTGATGGGAGGCGAACCTGCTACCTGATAGTATGAAAGGAGGAGGAGGGGGTTGTTGTATTATCAGCTGATAAGTAACAACAGCAGAGTGGGTCGGTCAGAAGGGCTCGGTGATTTCCATGTGCACTATTTGTTGGATGTCGCCTCCCCAAGAAATCCATAAGAGACATTTAGACCCTTCTAAAGCTGCACAAATCAACTGTTTGTGATGTGATTGTGAAGTCTGCAACCGTCCGACTCACTTCTCACACTGCTTCTTGCTTACGTTGTAAGAGCACGCCGTCCGCTAGAGGCCAAGGTGGCATGCGAAAGACATACAGCGATTTTTTGATACGCTATGGCTCAATCTCCTCCGCCCCCTGAAACTGAAAACCCGGCGACGGTTAACAAACTTTGAACTATTGTTGACCTCAATTAACTTGACTCAGATGGACCCTGAGTTCGTCTACTCCTCTTTTACCATGAGTGTGACTGGAGTGGAATCTTCCAATACTCTATATAGTCCCAGAAAAAAGGGGACACAGGTTACTAAGTACTTTACACAGCGAATACCTGCCCAAACATTTTTAACAAAGACTATAGCCCCAACTTTAATGCTTTCCGGGCGACTCTTGTTGTACCGCGCCACTCTCTGCTATGGGTGTGCCGAATATGTGCCTTCGCCCTTCGCCAGGCATTCTTGATAGACTCGGCACTGGGGATGTCGAGCAACAGATCTTGTACGCACCATAGGTACCCGAGGGAGAATTAAGGGGATAAGATAACATAAGCGAAGTGTGAGAAGTCTGTTGGTTTAACGCCTAAAGGTATTAAAAACGAAATTTAACCAGGTCAATGTAGAGTCCCAATTAGTTTGAGTCATAGAGTGGAAGAAAACAAGCGAGGATTTCAGATTACGATTGACCCTTCTGCGAATCATGGGTGGGGATAATAGGGTGTACAGGTGACATGTTTAGCCCAGGAGCCGAAACAAAAGATACGAAACTCCCTAGAAGTAAAAGCAGGAGCATTATCACTAACCAGAACTCTGGAGGGACCAAACCAAGCAAAAATTCTTCTGAAATGGCTAATAATCTGTGCAGCTGTAACATCCTTATTAGGCAACAACCAGCTAAACCAGGTAAATCCATCGACAGCAAAAATACGTCGATACCCATCCTGGGTACGAGGCAGAGGACCAATGCAATCGATAAAGAACAGATGTAAAGCCGTCTCGGCTAGAGTAGATTGAGATAGCCACTTTCGCCCATCAGGATTCGGTTTGCCTATTTGGAAGTCCTAAGATCTCTATACAATATAGGTCAGGTAAGGGATTCCCAAATGTTACGGATAGTTTTATAAAAACGTAGGTGGCCTCTTGCCACTGAGCTATGATAGCACTTAACTACCGCCGGCATCAACATGGGTGGAAGGCAGATCTTTGCTTCGTGCCAATGACCTGCACTATGGCACAAGACGTCTCTCCTCAACTCGTACCCGGGGGCTGACTGGCCAGATGCTAACTGCCCTAGCTCGGGGTCGTCGTCTTGATGCCTGATCAATTGTAA
The DNA here is from genome assembly GCF_021461385.2 of Schistocerca piceifrons. NCBI lineage: Eukaryota > Metazoa > Arthropoda > Insecta > Orthoptera > Acrididae > Schistocerca > Schistocerca piceifrons. The sequence goes on from NC_060138.1 coordinate 571,988,708, forward strand.
CACCGGCCGGTGTGGCCGAGCGGTTCTAGGCGCTTCAGTCTGGAACCGCGCGACCGCTACGGTCGCAGGTTCGAATCCTACCTCGGGCATGGATGTGTGTGATGTCCTTAGGTTAGTTAGGTTTAAGTAGCTCTAAGTTCTAGGCGACTGATGACCTCAGTCCCATAATGCTCAGAGCCATTTGAACCTAACACCGCCCGCTGAAACCAAATGTCCAAGAAAGGAAATCTCTCTTCGACCTAGAGTTACTTTAATCGGCTTCACAGTGATGCCATCTTCCTTCAAACGTTCCAAAACCAACCAGAAGAGCAGAACATGATCATCAAAGTTAGGACCATAAATAACAAGATCGTCCAGATAATTCTAGATACATTTGAACTTTAGATCGACTAGCACCGTATCAAGTAACCTTGATAAGTTCACTGCTCCAGTGGACAACCCGAATGGAACCCGACTGATCTCACACAAGTTACAATCAGTGCAAAAGTGGTTGCTGGCTTGGGTTCCTCAGCTAGCAAGGGAAATTCCCCATCGCATCCCCCTTAGATTTAGAGGTAAGATGGACCAGTGGATAGACAGTTAAAAACTGAACTCAGAACAAGCATGAAAATAGGAAGAAGGTGTACTGAACTGTGAAAGAAAAGCTAAATAGCAACAGTGAGCGGTCCTAGAAAAACAAGTGCAATATAGAGCAGGCTGCCAGAGCAACGGCTTCGTGGTTAAGTGGTCACGGTGTTGCTCTGTAAACTGGACGAGACGAGCTTAAATATCTCTCGTGATATTAGGTTCACGTTATGAACTGTCTGTCCGGCCACTGAAATGTTTGTTCTATTTCTTAGTCTTGGCAATTGTCATACCATACATTCCTTCGCCAGAAGATGATGGGTACGAAACTCATTGAAACGTTGAGACAAGACGACGCCACCACTCGGCTGATAACCCGAGGAGAATTCATCAGTGGAATACGCCGAGAAAGACTGAAATCGCATATACCATACATTTATTATAATCTATGAGTCATGTTGTAAGAACACGTTACCGTCGCAAGTAAAGGTGATGAATAGTGAGAGCAGGCGAGATGTCACACCAGACGTCTCACAGAAATGAAAGCAACAGATAAACGTGCGTGAACTACGTTACAACAAAGGAATTCAAGAGTCAAAATTTCCAAAACGGAACGCAACTTCAAAAACGTATGTCTTGACAGAGCACTTGTGAATGTGAAACTGTTGCGTTCATTTGTTGCAGATTATGTGAAACACTATTATGTTTCCATCATTTTCTTGGGAGTGATCACATTCACACTCATAAGAACAACTAACTCGGGCAAGGAGGCATATCTCATTTACTTATCGGTTTACAGATTGTTGTTGTTGTTGTGGTCTTCAGTCCTGAGACTGGTTTGATGCAGCTCTCCATGCTACTCTATCCTGTGCAAGCTTTTTCATCTCCCAGTACCTACTGCAACCTACATCCTTCTGAATCTGCTTAGTGTATTCATCTCTTGGTCTCCCTCTACGATTTTTACCCTCCACGCTGCCCTCCAATACTAAATTGGTGATCCCTTCATGCCTCAGAACATGTCCTACCAACCGATCCCTTCTTCTGGTCAAGTTGTGCCACAAACTTCTCTTCTCCCCAATCCTATTCAATACTTCCTCATTAGTTATGTGATCTACCCATCTAATCTTCAGCATTCTTCTGTAGCACCACATTTCGAAAGCTTCTATTCTCTTCTTGTCCAAACTATTTATCGTCCATGTTTCACTTCCATACATGGCTACACTCCATACGAATACTTTCAGAAATGACTTCCTGACACTTAAATCTATACTCGATGTTAACAAATTTCTCTTCTTCAGAAACGCTTTCCTTGCCATTGCCAGCCTACATTTTATATCCTCTCTACTTCGACCATCATCAGTTATTTTGCTCCCCAAATAGCAAAACTCCTTTACTACTTTAAGTGCCTCATTTCCTAATCTAATTCCCTCAGCATCACCCGAATTAATTAGACTACATTCCATTATCCTTGTTTTGCTTTTGTTGATGTTCATCTTATATCCTCCTTTCAAGACACTGTCCATTCCATTCAACTGCTCTTCCAAGTCCTTTGCTGTCTCTGACAGAATTACAATGTCATCGGCGAACCTCAAAGTTTTTATTTCTTCGCCATGAATTTTAATACCTACTCCGAATTTTTCTTTTGTTTCCTTTACTGCTTGCTCAATATACAGATTGAACAACATCGGGGAGAGGCTACAACCCTGTCTTACTCCCTTCCCAACCACTGCTTCCCTTTCATGTCCCTCGACTCTTATAACTGCCATCTGGTTTCTGTACAAATTGTAAATAGCCTTTCGCTCCCTGTATTTTACCCCTGCCACCTTTAGAATTTGAAAGAGAGTATTCCAGTCAACATTGTCAAAAGCTTTCTCTAAGTCTACAAATGCTAGAAACGTAGGTTTGCCTTTCCTTAATCTTTCTTCTAAGATAAGTCGTAAGGTCAGTATTGCCTCACGTGTTCCAGTGTTTCTACGGAATCCAAACTGATCTTCCCCGAGGTTGGCTTCTACTAGTTTTTCCATTCGTCTGTAAAGAATTCGTGTTAGTATTTTGCAGCTGTGACTTATTAAGCTGATAGTTCGGTAATTTTCACATCTGTCAACACCTGCTTTCTTTGGGATTGGAATTATTATATTCTTCTTGAAGTCTGAGGGTATTTCGCCTGTTTCATACATCTTGCTCACCAGATGGTAGAGTTTTGTCAGGACTGGCTCTCCCACGGCCGTCAGTAGTTCCAATGGAATATTGTCTACTCCGGGGGCCTTGTTTCGACTCAGGTCTTTCAGTGCTCTGTCAAACTCTTCACGCAGTATCATATCTCCCATTTCATCTTCATCTACATCCTCTTCCATTTCCATAATATTGTCCTCAAGTACATCGCCCTTGTATAGACCCTCTATACACTCCTTCCACCTTTCTGCTTTCCCTTCTTTGCTTAGAACCGGGTTTCCATCTGAGCTCTTGATATTCATACAAGTCGTTCTCTTATCTCCAAAGGCCTCTTTAATTTTCCTGTAGGCGGTATCTATCTTACCCCTAGTGAGATAGGCCTCTACATCCTTACATTTGTCCTCTAGCCATCCCTGCTTAGCCATTTTGCACTTCCTGTCGATCTCATTTTTGAGACGTTTGTATTCCTTTTTGCCTGTTTCACTTACTGCATTTTTATATTTTCTCCTTTCATCAATTAAATTCAATATTTCTTCTGTTACCCAAGGATTTCTACTAGCCCTAGTCTTTTTACCTACTTGATCCTCTGCTGCCTTCACTACTTCATCCCTCAAAGCTACCCATTCTTCTTCTACTGTATTTATTTCCCCCATTCATGTCAATTGCTCCCTTATGCTCTCCCTGAATCTCTGTACAACCTCTGGTTCTTTTAGTTTATCCAGGTCCCATCTCCTTAAATTCCCACCTTTTTGCAGTTTCTTCACTTTTAATCTACAGGTCATAACCAATAGATTGTGGTCAGAGTCCACATCTGCCCCTGGAAATGTCTTACAATTTAAAACCTGGTTCCTAAATCTCTGTCTTACCATTATATAATCTATCTGATACCTTTTAGTGTCTCCAGGGTTCTTCCATGTATACAACCTTCTTTCATGATTCTTAAACCAAGTGTTAGTTATGATTATGTTGTGCACTGTGCAAAATTCGACCAGGCGGCTTCCTCTTTCATTTCTGTCCCCCAATCCATATTCACCTACTACGTTTCCTTCTCTCCCTTTTCCTTCACTCGAATTCCAGTCACCCATGACTATTAAATTTTCGTCTCCCTTCACAATCTGAATATATTCTTTTATTTCATCATACATTTCTTCAATTTCTTCGTCATCTGGAGAGCTAGTTGGCATATAAACTTGTACTACTGTAGTAGGCGTGGGCTTCGTATCTATTTGGCCACAATAATGCGTTCACTATGCTGTTTGTAGTAGCTTACCCGCATTCCTATTTTCCTATTCATTATTAAACCTACTCCTGCATTACCCCTATTTGATTTTGTGTTTATAACCCTGTAGTCACCTGACCAGAAGTCTTGTTCCTCCTGCCACCGAACTTCACTAATTCCCACTATATCTAACTTCAACCTATCCATTTCCCTTTTTAAATTTTCTAACCTACCTGCCCGATTAAGGGATCTGACATTCCACGCTCCGATCCGTAGAACGCCAGTTTTCTTTCTCCTGATAACGACATCCTCTTGAGTAGTCCCCACCCGGAGATCCGAATGGGGGACTATTTTACCTCCGGAATATTTTACCCAAGAGGACGCCATCATCATGTAATCATACAGTAAAGCTGCATGCATACAGATTAGGTGGGTCTATAAGAGATTCCTATCACATGAACACGTACTATCACTAATGTTGTGTATGACGCACCAGACAAGTTTTCCGGCGGAGAATTGGGTTGACTTGTCGCCTTATCATCAAACGTTTCCGGTTCCCATTCGAAAGCACTTTCCTTCGGCTACTGATAGATTAGTTGTGCAGAATGAAGTGTCATTATAGTATACTCCTCGCTTTTGGAAACGAGCGGTACACCAAGACGTAGACACAAATTTGAAAACAGCGAACAGCGAAAAAAAAAAGAGAAAAGTTTGGTACGAGATAGGTTTGAACACAACTCGCCCGCTTGGTAGGCAAATACCGTGACAACTCAACCACGACGGCGTTGTTCTTGCAGGTTGCTCTATATTGCCCTTATTGTTCATATACCATATATATATATATATATATATATAAAGTTTTTGAGGGGCTGTCCACTGGGTCTTCTTACCAACAAATCTGAGGCGGGTGCAGTGGGGAGTGGGGAGTTTCTCTTGTAAGGGAATTTGGTAATATGCATGGTTAAGGTCAATGACCGAAAATTACGGGCCCCCAAAAACAACGAGAAACAGCCGTGGAAATCGGGAAGGGGTACAGACACCAAAACCACCTTGTGGTTAAGAGCTCGATAACCAACAACTGCCCAAGAGCCCCCTCTATTATTCTTCGCCACCAGAAATATTGGTGAGGCATATGGCGAGGTGCACCACCGTACAACGCCTACTGTGAAAGTCTTATCCACCAACTCCCGTAATATTTTGATTAACAGGAGACAACAAAACCTTATACTCTATGTGATTGCTAACACCCAGTTTGTCACTTAAAATGTCAGGGAAGTCATCCAACGCCTCAAGGAGAGCCAGAGCCTTTTGAGGCTCCACATGCTCCACATCAAAATCCCCTTCCTTGATCACACTACTGTGTGATTTACTATTACTGGCTTGTCAAGGAAACGCTAGGCCCACTGTTAACGTAAGTAACAGAAATGGGATTAGTAGTTACAGCTTTTAGTTCCTTACACTGAGCAGAAAAGACAGGGGAAAGTCCCCATCGTTTGCCCCTCTAGTGTCACACGATTATCATCAGCCATTTCAATGTCGGGCGAGATGGCCAGGCTACCCGCAACGGTAGCAATTTCCTCTAATAGTTCGTTTTTTAGTAATAGAGGCAATCTCCGCAGGGGAGACCGCATGTGTTAAAACCACTGTCCTGGATCCTTCTATTATGCACTTGCTTAACTCCTTCCACAAGCATGACAAACGGTAAGTCCTTGGGTGCTCTGCAAGCAAAACACTAGGCTGCTCTTGCGGGATAGTGGCAACAATTTCCTGTCGGTGTGTTGCATATCGAAGGTACAGCAGCGGTACGCACCTCCCAGACAAACTTAGCTAAACTCTCGTTAGTATCCTGAACGTGACACAAATGTTCATTAACAACGTCACTTTTGACTTTGCCCGAAAGAAGCTCTCTGAATACGCGTGCACACAACTCCTTTACGAAGCCCTCTTAACAAGATCTCCAAAGTTATCCACACCAGGGACCCTTGACAAAGAGTACAGCAACCAGAAAACAGTTTCCCATGCCAGGTGGAAAACATTAACTTGCTCCTCTAATTTCACAATAAACAACAAAACCTGAACTATTTCCTCCCGCGATTCGACGCTGAGCCCCTGTATCGCACGCAAAACCTGCAAAAAAGAATTAGGTAACTTAGCGAAGGGCACTTGTGCATCCTCCACCCGCCAACATCCGCGAGTGCTGCGTGGTGAGCCTCACCTGCCCAACCAGTTCCGCTGTTACCTGTGCCGCTAGACCCACTGCCCACCCGCAGTCGCGCTAAGAACTCAAGAACGTCCCCATCACCTGAACGGTTTCAGATCTTACATTCACACTTCCTCAAACACCCACCTCAAATCACAGGTAAAGCCTGCATTCGGAAGGCATTGCATCTGCGACGCCAAAACCCTAAAGAAGCAACATCTTTGCCTAAGTCACAGTAATCAAATACGCAAAAAAAAAACTTGTGTGAATGACGTCCAGTGCCGTACGAATCTCCTACTCCTAAAGACAACCACGCACGCTACCAATATGGTACACAGGTACTGTCTGGGGTTGTGAACGAGGGAGAGGACTAGACCCAAGTAAGAGTTGAACATCATTCGTGATCAAAGTATTTACTGAACAATGTATTCTTAAAGGATCATCCAAGCCAATTAAGAAAAAATTACTTGTAAGCCTTCAACAATTAACTAAAACACGTTAACAACAATAACAACAACTCTCGAAGGTGATCGAATTTCATAAATGTGCACATCCCTGTACAAGTGCAGCAGTGTTTACTTCACATTCAAGTAAGACTTTTATACACTGTCACATTGACACACAATGTGCTTTTAAAAATGTAGGAAACCAAACACGTTGTATACGGCTATGAAAATATCTATATTTGGAGACAACAAATGAGCTTTGCACCTAACTACCACAGTTATGGAAGCAAATTTCAACAACCTACATCATAGAGGCAAAGAAATTTGTAGCACTTCCTTGAGAATAAATAACTTATCACTAAATTTCCGTTGCTGTAATAAGGTACCATCTAAATATTAAAACACAGAAACTTTTTTAGTACAAGCTTATGTGACAGAAGAACGATGCAAAAATTTAATACAGTATCTACGCATTAAAACGACAGATACAACAAGAAGAATTTGTATCACTAACAATTTGACAGTTCACTTTGTATTTTCGGACAGCCTCTTTAATGATTTACCTGTATAACTGGTTGATACCATAGATAATTCCACAACACTACTGACTGAAAACTTACTGAAATAATGACCTTAAAATTTACATTCAAAGACAGGTGCAATGGTGCGTCAAGCATTTTTTTCTTGGTCATATGGGAGTGTTGATCAATGAGGCAGCGCAATCGCGACCCCAGAATCGAACCGGCTGCACGCAGGTAGTTACTCAGCGTAAATAAGATACAGACACCTCCCGGGTAATGGAGACATTGCTGCGCATAGCGCGAGTAACAGCCAGTGTTACCTGGCAAGAATGAACTTCAACCCTTCAGTCATTGAACAAAACACAATATGGCTAAGAGCGTTATTACACACACACTTATCAATAAAGGGACAAAAACCAAGCCCTCCAGTACTAATATCAAAAATTACTGAACACACACCAAAATCTCAAGAAGGAGCTAATCTGAACAAGGAGCTAAGAAGATTCGCCTGCCAACTGCAATTCAGTTTGAAAACAACGCTCAATGGTGTAATAGTAGCAAACGGCCACTACACGGGACGGGAAACGCACAAGATTTGAATGGACGCACGTGGTTGGCAAACGTACTTCAATTACGTCAACATACAGTACCTTAAACACCAAGAATCCATTTCTATTAGAACTAAGAAGTTAACTAGCAAGTATCAAAGCCACTCACAACAATAAATGAGATAACTTAAACCCAAGTCTACAAAGCTATCATATTCAAGAAGGTAAAAGCACAGAATGTCATAATAAGGCTGTTACTCGTATAATAAACAGACCTCTTGAAATGGCACGCAACGTACTACGACCGGGGTTTAAGCAAGCACGAAGATTGAGCCGATGTTTTTAGAGTTGTAATAGACGTGAAGGCGGGTAAGAACCATAACCAGATGGCGATGCACTGAGAAAGACAATAGATAGGAACATTTTGCGAACCTCACGCTGTTTCCAATTTAGTTCAACACAAGTAAGGCACCTCACGGAAGCTCTAAGACGGCACTCTTCTTCACTCTTAACCAACGCGCCGCAACCACCGACTTCCGCAGTAGGAACAGCTTCGGCCGCCTCGTGTCCTCCGGAGTCGCCAGGACGAAAACTTATTATCGGAAGCGCTACCCAAAGCGGAGTACCGAAGTCCAGTCTTTCAGTAGAGAAACCGCACGGCCCAAATCACAGCACACCATGCCTGAAGAGCCCTTCTCCTGCTCCGGTGCCCGCCGCCGTCCTACTCACTCCTCACTCTGCCACTGCCTCATGACAAAACGCCGCGCCCTGCGCTAGAGGCAAAGATGGCATGCGGAAGACGTACAGCGACCTTTCGACGCGGTACGGCTCAAAGTCAAAAGGTGAAAGAAAGACCGTCAAGCATTGCGGAGGATGACAGTAAAAACCACATGAAAGCAGCGGAAGGAAGGAGTCAATCGTGAGATCCAAAGTGCTACCTGCAGTTCATGTACCTCAGTGACTCCGTGTAGGGAGTTATAAAGAATGTGATACAATTATTGAATAGTTCCTCATTAACCACACATTTTTGTAGTCAATGCTCAGCGATGCTTGAAATGGTGAACAGTGGGTGACAGGAAACGAGTCATTCGGAGTGACGGTTCACTCTATACCTTGTGGCATTCCAATGGAAGGTTTGGAGTTTGTCGAGTGCCTGGGAAACATAGCATTCCATCATGTGCAGTGCGGAGGATGTGGTGTTAAGGTATGGAGGTGTTTTCCGTGCCGTGATGACTGGGTGTTGTGTGCTGTGCTTAGGTTAGTTAGGTTTAAGTAGTTCTAAGTTCTAGGGGACTGATGACCATAGATGTTAAGTCCCATAGTACTCAGAGCCATTTGAACCATTTTTTTCCGTGTTTTGCTTGTGGTCACCTCATTGCGCTTATGAAATCGCTAAAGGCGGAAGGATATTAACCCATTTTACAGCATTCTGTACTGCGTACAGTAGGGGAGTAGTTCGGGGCTGATGATTGTAACAGCATGAGAAAGCTTTCTTTCACAACGGAGCCTAAGTGAAGCAATAGCGTGCGGACAACATCGTTCCTGAAATGGACTTGCCTGCCTAGAGCCCCGATCTGAACGCAGTGGAAGATCCGTGGGATGAGTTACGTTAGACTGCACTCCAGACAGCAGCGTCAAACATTAATACCCTCTCTGCTTTCGGTTCTTGAGATATAATGGGCTGCAGTTGGCCGAGAGACATTCAGATATCATGTTGAAAGCGTCTCCAGCCGATCTGAAGCCACCATGTAGGCGAAGTGTGGAGATATCTCATTTTATGGCCCACTAATAGGTGTCTGGATGCTTTTGATCAGGTTACGTTGGGTGAAACGGAATATTTTTGTTTCTTTTGTATTTAAACGTTGATAAGCCGTGGCGGCTTTAATTTTGGCGGGCAAGACATTCCACTGGCAACCCTAACTTCTTATACAGCCGATTTCGATCCTGGTCCGCTAGGATCTCTGGTCGAGGAGTGAGTTGCTATGTTTGGCGGGCCAGCGTAGCGCAGTTAGTCACGTGGCTCGCAATTTGGTTTTTGGCGGCGCTCCTGCTGCCTGGTCGTAGAGCTCGTATTATGTTAGTCGCAGCCGAAGTTTTCCGCCTGAATTAAGTATTGATAGCGGCAGAGTTGGGGGAAGGGCAGCTGACACCGCGTGTAATCTGGTCAGTAAGCACTGCGCCAACTCTGGAGGCTTGAACATTACAGCACCTGTAGATCACTTGCACGGATTGGAGACAATAACACCCCTGCTTGGAATCCTGGAACTCGTGGCTCCGTCGCACCTCAGTGGAGTTAAGCGTTGATCTTTTTCGGAACTTATCGTATGCCCACATCTGAATTAATATTTAATTACACTCTACACGTTCATTACGCCTCTGAGTAATTGTGTGGATGGTCACCGATCAGGGTAACTGATTTTAATCGGTTTGTTCCAGATGACAGTCATTTCAAGTGTATGAATACACTCTGTTGTAAATTGAGTTGATGTAATTTGGACTGTTGGGACTGCAATATAGTCCGTGTCGAAGGCAATGCACTATTAAAAGAGGGTGTGGCCTGGTATTTTGATCTGCAGGTGGTTGCAGTTCACGTCGTCAACTTTCATGTGATATTAAGGAGCGTCCAGCTCGTGACTTTTATGTGTAGCCAAGTCTGCAATAAGTTAACATTTCCTACATCTTAGGTGTTGTCGTTTGTAGCGTTGTTTGGGCAGATTACTGTTTCCTTTCTGACACATGCGGCCAGCGTAGCTCTGACAGCCGAAGTCGTCTTCCTGTTTCCCGGGCCCGGAGCTGAGAAGTGTTTTCTTCCTGTTGCGGGGCACTTTGTCGTCGCACGTCCAGATTTGCCTGCAGCCGGGCGTCTCTGTCAGCTGCCTCGCGTTTAGCACAGGTTAAGTAAATTTTTTACGTGCCACTGTGGAGTGCCGTCCAATTAATTGCGGAACCCTTGGTCTATTATAATTTTCAGGGTTGAGCAAGCACAAAAACCATAAGGCATGTTCTGCAAGTCCAAAGTTCCTTGTGACTATATTTGCCCTTTAACAACTTGTTTAATTTTGAAGGCCCTATTTTTCTAGTTCTGGAGTGTGTTAAGTTTCAAAGGCTTTTAGTTCTCAATATGTACTGTTGAGGTCTTTTATCCGCAGTCATTAGTTAACTCTATTCGTTGTCCAACTTGTGTGGTTGCTGCCAGTTCGTTGAGGTAGACGGTTGCTGTAATTTGCAACCCTTCAGGGATTGTATGTTTATTTAAGGGACGTTATTAATATTTCTGCTAGTGTGTACCAGCTGGGAGTCGCATTTAAATTACATACCTTCCCTGCTTTTCTTGTATTTTGGGGGAGTGTGTATTTTATTGGGTAAGGGATTTTATTAAGATTTATAAATTATGAACGGTTTGTTATCCTTTCTGTATTTTGGATGGGAGGTGACTTTTTTTTTAAGTTTTATCCGTGCTTGGGAACTGTTAGCACTTTGATTGTCAGTCATTTGTTATTTATTTCACTGGTAAAACTCAGTTTGTAAGAACAGCCTGTAGTAACTTCTAGCTGGTGTGAACTCCTACTTGTATTTGGAGACTTACGTATATTCCTTGTTTTAAGCCATGTTGTTAACGGCATACGGTGAAGTTTTTTTAATAATGTGTTGATCCTGTTCAAGTTCTTTAAATTATTGTGGGCGTTGTTATTAATTTTTGACAAGGTTTTTAATTTGTAATCATAATAACTGTTGTCAAGCAATAAAACGTATTCCATGAAATGAAAAATGACGAAATATGTGGGTCCACCTTGCATGTGTTTTTCCTTAAAATCATCCCAACCCTTGTTTTGAGGTATTAGTTGATTTTTCTAAGTACTTTGTTGCGGCCTAATTGAAATTGTGATCACTGAAGTATAGACAGCTATTCTCAAACTATTTGTTTGAAATATCCCCGGTGCTGCCACGGGCAATAGCTCCGCTAGCTGCCCGGTCGACTTACGCACACGCACCACATTCGGTCTATCTGATTGGATGCTCTTGATGTCATCATGCCTATGTAAGCGAGAAACCGTAGCAACCCCAGCAGTCAGTGAACTCCTGACGACGATGGCGGTCATCGAAAGCTAGAGGATTTTATTCGAATTGACGCGGCTTGAAAACCGAGAACGTTTCATTCATGAATGATTACGTAAGAGAGAAACTGGGGCCGACAACTCATCCTTGTTTGTTTGTTTTGCACGTAACCAGAAATGCATATAATTCAGTATCAGTCTATTATAGATTTTGTATCTTTACAGAATATAAATTTCATTTTATACGTAATAAAAATTAGTCGATTGTATAACTTCTGCTATTTTATGCGACCGAACGAATTACTTTTGATGCGAGTATAGTTTACAAGCCCAAACACAAAAAATCTGCGTGATTATTATTTTCTGCCCAGTAGAATGTTCTTCATTGAGATCAAAGGCAAGCAAACTTTTCTACAGTACAGCAGCGTATGAAAGTACGCTGTTAGAGAAGCCCGAACAAGACGGCGCATGGCGCAACCTGCTAAAAGAAAAAAAAAGTCAAGTGTTGTGCAGTGAATTGCCTTTCGCATTTGCAAGAAAATACTCTGCAATAGTCGATATCGAATTGGTGAAAGTGTACAACAGGGACGCACCATCATATGACACAACCATAATTTGGCGCAGACACTTCCAAAACGGTCAAACAAGTTTGAATGACAAATGTCGTATTGGGAAACCATCTCTCTGTGAAGAATTGTGGTTCGCAAGGGATGTTGGTGCTGTAGGGCACTAAGACCAGCATATAACTAAGGAAGCAGTGGAATAAGTGAAAATCAGCTATGGGTCAGTTTTCAGCATCTTGCAAGACATGTTGAATATGATAAAGGTCGCACCCCGCTGGGTTCCGAGAATCCTCACATCCATTCAAGAAGCTTACGGCGCCCAGGGAGCAGAGAAAATGTTGCAGCTGTGTCATTTCAGTGTAATTGACTTCTCTAGGCACTTAATCATAATGGCATAGAGACGAAAGGAGAAGCAAACCGTGTAATCCTATGGATTCACCATCCCCAAGACAGGCGACGATCCAACTTCCATAGAGCGAGGTTGATAGTGCACGCTTTTTGGATTGCCATGATATTCAGAAAGAGTAATTGAGTTCTCAATTACAAGAAAAGGAGGTGTATGTGGAAAAGGCCCAGAGATACGGGAAGATTCAAGATGGGTTGTATCATGGTCAGACAGAGATTCCAAAATCGTACATTGCATTGTAAGAAATACGTTGGAGCGGATATAGGTTCAGATAACAATTTAGTAATGATGAAGAGTAAACTGAAATTTCAGAGAATCGTGCCTTTAAGTGCACTAACGATGTGGATAGTGCTATAACAAGTAACACAGTAGGCAGATCCATTGGAGAGGAGTGGGCATTTCCAAAAAGAGCAATAACAGACGTTGGGAAGACAATTGTAGGTATTAGGAACGCAACTGCGAAGAAAGATTTAATAACAGATGAAATACTTCAACTGCTCGACGACAGAAGGAAGTACACAAATGTTCAGTGGAAAACCGGAATACAGCAGCACAAATGGCTCAGAAATGAAATGAACGGGTAGCGCATGAAGGGAAGGCGAAATGGGTGCAGTAAAAATGCGAAGAATCAAAATGAAATGATCGTCGTAAATCAGCGTGTGAATTCATAAGTGATATGTTCGTGTCAAGTTAAAATGGCCGATTCCATACTGAAAACATTCTTCATGCTAGAATTTTACAGTTGTCGTTGAGTTATCACAGTGCTCAGAAGATTTTGTCAGCGATACTCTCAGGCACCTCCAATTGCCAATAACATTCGCCGTGGGCATCAGCAATTTGGTAAAACACGAAGATTATGTGAGACACATATTTCGGTATGATGGGGAACCCAGCCTTTGTGGAACAGAGGTTTTAGATCAGTTTCAAATCACTTTCCAAAGTGTTAGATCGGACGTACAGGGCACAAAGATAATGTGTTCTGTTGTTCCATGGCAGTATCTCCTAATCTCATACTAGCTGATTTCTTTTCATGTGATTATGTGAGAGATCTTGTGTATGTGTTTTAGTTATTGTATTCCAAAACTGAAAATTTGCATTTTTAATGTGCATACGTAGGTGACTCTCTTTATGATTCAAAATGAATGGTGTGAACTGCATTATCGCATACGCGTTCTGAGCAATGGGAGTCATATACAACATGCATAAATAACGTAAAACTGTAGTTTCGTTCACATTCTCTTTAATTTTTATCGATGCATCCTGTGTATTCAATGGGAACAGTTCCGGTGCTATGAACTGATATTGTGGTGAACGGTATATACCGACTGCGAGTATAAGACGTCCCGTGCTACGAACGCATCTCTGTGTCTTACCGAACCAAAGATTTTCTTTTGAGGACTTTTTGTGAAGCAAGTGGATATCGGACATGTGAGAGGAGGAGAGAGATTCTATTATTGTGAGACGCCATTACGGTATATAGTAAACGCTGAAATAGCTTTTTGCACAAAATAAAATCCAATAACTAACATCAAGTATTCGCGTGATATCTCCATACCGAAATTACTTAATTATCACGGTACACATATTGCGAGACGCAGATAGCTCGGAGGTGAAGTTTGGAACAATAGTGCGAATGTGCATTTTCCACGGTCAGAATTCGTCGAGAGATTTCCTCCGAATTAATGAACTTTAAAATGTTGGACCTATCATCCAAGTTCATCAAACAACATAGCACACAGTTGTGCCGAACGATCTGCGTAGCGAGTGAAGGTTACAGTGATTTCAGATGGAGCAGATAACGAGGAGGAATTTCTGCGCCGCTGTGGAACACATCTCTTGCTTTCCTGTGGTATTTAAAACGAATTAGTTATATTTTCCAGGTTTTTAGGAGAGTAAAGATAAAAGAAAATAAGGAACTAAGCTAAACCAATTAAAACCAATAACTAAGCCCAAATTAAAATAAACGCACACATAAAGATTGTTTATAATAATGAAGAAAAATAAAGAATCTTTTTAATTAATTAACCAATAATAATGACAATATATTAAATTATCGTCCGAGTATAGGACGTCCAAAAATTAGCAATTGTTGTATATATTGCATTTCACTATTATATGCATGTACTAATCGATATATCGTGTGTGTGTTTCATGTACATTAATTAATATTGGTGGAGTCCGGTCGTGCGAGCTGAGCAGTCCTGATCCACACCGCAGAACTTCACATCGCTGCAAGCTGTAAGGCAAGCACACACGACGATCAAATTTCTTCTCACAATCTGGGTCTATGCTCTGAATAGTCTCAACCTGTACATTGTAAAATAGTGCTATATTTTTAGTTCATTTCTGTATTTTTTCAGAAATAGTCATAGGCAATTATTTTGTGCATGCTTTGAGGAGAATTTTTTATATGAAGCAGTATAATTAGATGTGTAAAAGCATATAGGTATTTTGTGTTTCTAAATGGATTATGGTCAAGACTAGATCGCAAATTAAAATGGATAAAGGGAAAGTTTCAGAAGTTCAGGAAATCTGTGAAAATTCTAGTCTAAAGGAGATTGCAGCTTCGTCTCAACAGGAGACAAATCCTTTAACTTTAATTTTGGTAGAGCTGAGGCTTTTATCTGTGTCGGTAACGACAATATCACAAAGCAAACATATGTCATTAATGGTGCAGGATATGTCAGAGAAACAAGCTGATATGTCACAGAAACCAGCTGATATGTCACAGAAACAAGAAGATATGTCAGCGGTGGTACAAACTGCATCATAGAAGCAAGTAGACATATGTCAAAAACAAACTGACATATCAGCTGCAATTCAGGCAATTGTTATCCAGCAAAAACCAATCTCAAATGAGATAACGGAGTTGCGAAATAAGGAAAAGCAGTTTCTTCTGGAAATTCAAAAGATTACCCAAGAAATACAAACCATTAGATCGAAGCAGAAGCAAGCAGAAATTTCCGTAGGGGAGTTAACAGAAACTGTGACTAGCATAGCTGCTGGTTAAGATCAGTTGATACAAGCGAAATTCAATAAGCACCAACAATATTTCTCAACCAAACTACACGAATGGGCATCCGCTAAGGAACAGCAAGTGATGCAATGTGTAGACGAAATCATGAAAGAAGCGGTGAGCAAATTGTCTATTGACAGCTTACCAATGTAAGAGAACAGTAAGGAAGATATTAAAGAGGTAAAAGAACAATTAGGAGCGAATTTCAAACAATGGAAGGACGAAATAGTCCATTCTGTCGTAAATATTTCTAAAGAAGTGGAACAGATTCGAGGAGCAGTAAAAGATTGAAGAAATGAGCTGTGTGAAGCAGAGCGAACGCAGGCCTCGAACCACGAATCATGTAATGGTAACGGACATGCTTCGCCTTTGGGAAATGTAAACTACAACAGAATGTATCCACTGACACAAGCCAATAATGTGTACGCAGCAATGCTAATGGAAGAAAAATTGTTGAAGCATAGGCCATTTCAGCCGTTCTTACCTGACAAAAAATCGATAAACCCTGTGGTATTCATTCGAGGATTTCGTGGGGTATTACCAAGGGCATGGACTTAAGCGCAAAAGATTAGCAACGTTCCAGGTTATATCCAAAGTGATGGTGCGTTGTGGGCCACGGATATGACAGATACACGCGAAACTTAGAGGAATTTGAGGAGGCGTTTCTCGCTAAGTTTTGGTGCCGCGGCGTGCAAGAATGATTATGGAAAGAAGTATTTAACTCGGAACCTTTCTGTGTAAAATCCGGGAGTCTACGGTGAAACTTTGGGAAGTATTTAAACAAAGCAAGATACTGGGATGAGCCTATAACGCGTAAGGAAATTTTGCGGATTTTGGAGGCGAAACTTCCGGCTGAGGCCGAGACGAATTAATACACGCGTCAGAGGATAATTTAGAAGAATTTATGTCAGTTTTGGATCACTGAATTGCCCCAGGAAGACATTAAGGCAAGAACAGATAGACACAGCTCGTACTCGCAGGCGAATAATGCCTACGACAGTCGTGCAAGTTATCAGTTGTGCGAGTTATCAGTTGATTCAAGGTTCAAATGCGAGTAGCGTCCCGCAGCACTCTAATAATTACGACCAATATCGTAACCAGCGTAGCGGCAATGAGAATAATTTCCGTTAGGGCAAAAACAGACAGAGTAGACATGATAGACGACAAAATCCAGGATGTTACGTAAATCCGGATACTACGAATTGGCAAAACGATAACAGACAGACGCAGTCTTCTGTGCCAGTGCATAATGACTGGAGACAACAGACACCAGTTACTACAGAAGCGAGAGAGGGTGCGATTCATCCAAATAAATCGCGCTCGGAACACTAATTCCGGCCGAACCGTGCCCCGGAGAAGTGATCGAGGAAAGGCATAGGGGCAATGAGCAGAAAGTTGATATGATGAGATATAACGAGGGAAAATGAACAGAAGAGGAGCTTTGTGATGACACAGCCAAATGTACAAAAGAATACTTATCAGAACCCATATCTGCAATTAAAGTTATAATAGAGGGTATTCCAATGACAGTAGTTATTGATACGGGCACCTATTTAATAAATTAATGAAGAAGACCCAGTTACCGACTTTACTTGCACAACAATGCAAGATGATAGAGGCGTTTTGCGAGCGATCCCAGCCCTTGAAGATGCAAACGATGATAAAATTCAATCCAGGAAATGCTGTGATAACATGCTCGTTTCTAGTAGCAGATAAACTAATAGTCGACTGTGTTCTTGGATTAAAGACTATCCGGGAGAAGGACGCAAAATTAGACTTCTCTTCCGGGGGGGGGGGGGGGGGGGGGGGTAAATTTTTGGATCGACGGAACTCTAGGGGCAAAGTTACAATTAATAACAAGAGAGCGCCACCAATTCAAGACAAGTTCGATTACAGTAATGCAGGTACTAGAACTATCCGAGCAGATACAACAGAAGTTAAGTGGGCCAGAGCACCTTAAGGAAGAGCAAAGGACACAATTGTCTGCTCTATTATGCAAGTACACAAGAGTATTCGAATAGCAACAATGCAGTGGACCAAGAAATACAGAAGATGTTAGACTGGAATCTGATTGAACCTTCAAGCAATCCCTACTGCAGTCCGCTTCTCGGTGTGCCAAAACCTGATGGAAAAGTACGTCTAGTACTCGATGCTCGTGTAATTAACACAATTTTATACCAGTATGTACTCACCTACAAAATATAGATGAGCTGATTCAAAATGGAGTGAAGTATTTTACAAAAACTGATTTGCGTCCTTCACACTGGCAGGTCAAGTTAGATGAATACTGAAGAAAGTATACTGCATTTGTATACGCTGATAGGAGTTATCATTTCAAGGTTCTTCCATTTGGTTTGAATATCAGTACAGGAGCATTCAAATCCGCATTGGATACAGCATTAGGACCTGAAGTAAGGAGTCAGCTAACATTATTTTTCCATGGCATCCTGATAGCTACAAATACCCGGGCAGAACATATGAATATACTGACACGAGTATTGGAGATATTTTACAGTGTGGGAATTACAGCGAATCTACAAAAGTCACATTTCTGCTTGAAGAAAATAAAATTCTTAGGACATTCAATATATTCAACAGGTATTTTACCCAATGAATAGAAGATTACTGCAATAAACAATTTTCCTGTTCCTAGAACGAAAAGGCAGTTAAAAGGATTTGCATAATTTCAGTCGATGAATTCTGAGCCATTATTAAATTTGTCAAGGAAGAATGTGCATTGACAGTGGACTGAAGAACGTCACCGAGCATTCGAAGCAATCAGGCAAGCTATGTCCTACGTGAAGACTCTATATCATCCTGATATGGCAGTTGAACTTGGATTAATGACAGATACTTCATCTATTGGTTTGAGTGTATGTCTGTACCTAATTACAATAATAAATGACAAGCCCACCTTTTGCCCAATAGCTTTCGCTAGTAAGACACTGTCAAGTTGCGAGAGATCTTGTATTACAACAGAACAGGAGCCTCTTCCAGCTGTGTGGGCCTTCAAAGAGTTTCATTGCTATTTATATGGCTCAAGAACCACAGTATACTGTGAATATCAAGCTCTTAGCTTTTTACAAATCTGTAAGCTATTACACGCGAGATTAGCAAGGTGGACGGTCGCTCTTCAGGAATACCAATTTCGTACTGTATATATCCAAAGGAAGGAGAATATCACTGCAGATGCACTATCCCGTCTTCCAGAAGGATTAGAAGACATCATCTCGGATGAACATGAAGATGAGTTTCCAATATTATTGATGAGATTTCTGGTAAATCAAAGATATTATTTAGAGTTATGTGAGATATGACGAGACTCCAACAAAGTGATCCAAGGTGAATAAACATTCGACAGAAATTAGAAGATCCACAAGAAGATAAAATAAGCCAGTACTCTAAGGCAGTGAAAGATGTACTATTTCATCGTCGAAGCAGTATGAATCAGAATTGGTGTGTGTGTAGTGATCCAGTGTGGATAAACATTCGAGAGAAATTAGAAGATCCACAAGAAAATAAAGTAAACCAGTATTATAATGTGCTGAATGATGTACTATTTCACCGTCGGAGCAATATGAATCAGAATTGGTGTGTGTGTATACCCGAAGAATATGAGGAGAGGTTAATGACGTATACTCACAACACTTCGGGACATTCTGGTGTTGTGAAATGTGCAAACAAACTGAGAATGTACTGTTACTTCCTAAACTTACGTAGGAAAGTATGGAGGGTACTGAGAAAATGTGTAATATGCCAGAAAACAAAACCGAACAACATAGATAGTAAAGGCCTGTTACATTCGATCTTGCTAGGTATTTTATCGGTCGATATCTGTGGACCGTTACCGAGGGCTAAATGAGGCAGTAAATATATTGTAGCTTTCTTGGAAGTAATGACCAAATATGTAAAATTCTCTCCAATGAAAACTGCTACAGCAGCACCAATTCTGAATCGTCTATTCAGTGACTACATTCCGCGCATTGGGAGGCCGAACGCGGTTTTATCCGGCACTGCTGGGAATTTTGCTGGATTTACGAGGGGCGTTTGAAAAGTCCGTGCAAAAATAAAAACTACTTACGTGTTTGGGGTAAACCTTTTCTATTTTTCGACATAGTCCCCTTTTAGACTTATACACTTCGGCCAGTGTTGTTCTAATTTGTTGATCCCTTCTGAGTAATAGGAACTGTCCAGGTCTGCAAAATAGCTATTAGTTGCTGCAATCACCTCCTCGTTTGAATAAAATCTTTGTGGCGCCAGCCATTTCTTTAAATTGGGGAACAAATAGTAGTCCGAGGGGACCAAGTCTGGAGAATAGGGGAGATGTGAAACGAGTTGGAATCCTATTTCTATTAATTTTGCGGCCACAACTGCTGAGGTGTGTGCTGGTGCATTGTCGTGATGGAAAAGGACTTTTTTGCGGTCCAATCGCCGGCGTTTTTCCTACAGCTCGGTTTTCAATCGGTCCAATAACGATGAATAATATGCACCTGTAATAGTTTTACCCTTTTCTAGATAGTCGATGAGGATTATCCCTTGAGAATCCCAAAAGACAGTCGCCATAACCTTTCCGTCCGAAGGAATGGTCTTCGCCTTTTTTGGTGCAGATTCTCCCTTGGTAACCCATTTTTTAGATTGTTGTTTGGTCTCAGGTGTATAGTAATGTATCCACGTTTCATCCACAGTGACCAAACCACGCTTAAAGTCCTGCGGATTCTTCCTGAACATCTGCAAACCATCCTTGCAACACTTCACACGATTCCGTTTTTGGTGAAGCGTCAGCAATCGCGGAACCCACCTTGCGGATAGCTTTCTCATGTCAAATGTTTATGCAAAATATTATGTATCCATTTATTCGAGATGCCCACAGCAATAGCAATCTCATGCTCTTTAACTCTTCTGTCATCCATCACCATATCATGTATTTTATCAATGACTTCTGGAGTCGTAAGCTCTACAGGGCGTCCAGAACATTCAGCATCACTTGTGCCCATATCGCCACTCCGAAAATTTTGAAACCACTTATAAACGGCTCTAACCGAAGGTGCAGAGTCACCGTAATGTTTATCAAGCTTCTCTTTAATCTCCTGAGGCGTTTTGTCTTTCATAAAGTAATGTTTAATCACCACCCGAAATTCTTTTTCGTCCATTTTTTGACAATCACTCGACTTCCTTGATTCACGCGATGCCAAACATAAAGCAATAGACGAATATGGCTGAACTTGATGTGCGTTCTTTCCAAAGATGCAACTAACTAAACATGATCTCAATACGCGCCGGTGGTGCCATCTCTCTGGAATTTGCACAGACTTTTCAAACGTCCCTCGTAGGTGGAGGCATGCATTAGCTGAAGCAAATATAACACAAATCTTGACTTTCAAATATAATCCAGGCGTGAACCCGATTGGGAGGTTTTTTTTTCTGAATTAAACAGATTGATGCGAACCTATTGCCATTCGAAACAAACAAGATGGTTAGAATATGTCGGTACTTTTGAGGAAATCATGAACAGTTTGCCTTATATGAACACAAACTGTACAGCGGCTGAACTAATGTTTGAGAGAATAGAAAGGAATGAATGGACAGATAAGATTCCGAAGACACCACAAGAAGAAACCCACTGGCTAGATAAGATTACAACAGCATTAATAAATCTCACTGAAAAGGCAAGAAAAAAGGAAGATAGATTTTGACAAGAGGATATTACGAAGACATTCCTTTTGCATTGGGGAAAGAGTATTATTATGTACACATCCTCGTGCGTCATTAACAAACAAAACAAAAACGAAATGGCAGTTAATGTATGAAAGGACCATTTGAGGCAATTAGGATACCAAATCCAGGAGCATATCTATTAGGACATCCTGAACCAAGAAATATAAAGGGATTATATCGCCATCATGATTTAAAAAAGGTTCATTCCTGAAGGAACGAAGGAATGGCAGGGAATGAAAATAATTTTAACTAAGGATAATATAAGTAATTTTTTTTATAATTTCAGATAAGCAAATGATGATTCAATATAAATGCATAAGAGATGATTCATAGTGATTATGTAAATATATATGTTTTGTTTCAGCAACATGATTTTTGGCTTTCTTAAGGGAAAGTTAATTATGAGGTTTCTTAATTTCAGTTAAGACTTTGTTTTTAGTGGATATCTATTTCAGATTTTTATGAAAATGTTATTATTAGGTACATGAGAAAATTCACATCAAGAGCATATGTCTACATATATTCAAGGCAACAACATGTGACTACAGATGATTAAATATTTTGACGACAAAAGTCAGTTCACTTGGTGGAGTTTTATCGAAATTGTGTTGTGATAGATTACAGATTAGGATATTAGGACGGACAATGCTGGAACAGGTTGAGCGAGATATGCGTGATTGTTGTGGGCTGTTTGAAATTAAATTGTCATTACTTAAAGTAAGAGTTATGATGACAGATTAAGAGAGCCGATTGGGCTGAATTTATGTACATTCGGGGGTAGTAAATAAATTTGTAATTGAATTGCGCAAAAGTTAGAATCAGTTTTGAAGATTGACAGAAGTGCGGATTAGTGACGTATACTGTGAACAACAACGAACTTCCAGTGATGAGTTGTGTGTTACCAGGTGCAAAATAAGTTATGAGCACGTGCTGGTGCAGTGTCATAAAAAGGAACTAACAAAGAGACGCAAGAGTGCTGTCTGTGTGCTAAAGAGCAATGATATACTCAAGTGCGGCTTATATGATAACGAATATTGTGCTTCATTAAAACAGTATGTGAAGGCACTAAAGAGAATTATCACCAGAGTTTACTAAGGTCAACGTGAGTCTGTTGATATGGTACTCTGATATTCATAAGTGACTATATAAAGAAAAAAATTGGTAATGTGATAAAAGATTATCCGAATTCTGAGTAATAAAGTTGTTTGCTAATTCTTCCGAATCTCTGAATTCAGACCAGTAGCGTGAGAATGAGAAGTATATGTCCTAAACCATTCTCTCTCAGCTCTTTTCCATTAATAATGATTATCATTGATACTTGTTCTGGGGTATGTTACATGTTCACACATCACTGCCCTGTGAATGGCGATATGAGGGGTCTGATCCAGCATTTCTTCTGCCTGAGGATCAACCCTGTTCCTGACCACCCCACCATTACACACACAGTAACAAGAGGGTCATCTTCCGGCTCTACCCACACTGCCCTGTACCTTCCAAAAGATATCGTGCTGACATCTCTGCCAAGATATCTTCACATTTGTTTATACCTGACTCCACCAACGCAAGAACACATTATATAAACACATTTTCAGATCTGTCGGTTAAAATTTTATATATATATATATTTAAATTACTGGGTGGAACTTAAGGTTAAATTAGCCTTGCTCTAGGTTTTCCATTGTTTCTCTTATGAACCCTCACCCGAATGGGAAGGCTATTCTGATCGGAAGTCCATGGCCACATTACCCGTTTACAGAGTTACTTAAAGGGTTAATATGAAAGTATTTAACCTTATGATCAGTAGAGTGATTACGAAACCTACTCAGATAACATAAGCGGCAAAACCACCGCAAGCATATTCCACTCAGTAATATTGTAGTAAAACAGCAAAATTATTTTTTATTGTAATTTTGGCCCCGAATTGTCTAAGGAAAGAAAAGTCGCCCCCAAGATGTAACAACCTATGCAAAACTGGAATTTGGGTGCGACTACTTGGTACTGCGGTGAACGGCATATACTGACTGTGAGAATAGGACGTTCCGTGCTACGAATGCATCTCTGTGTCTTGTGTATTGTGTATTGTGTGTATCGCACTGGGCACCTAGAAATGACGGAGAAGCTTCGTCCCGCCAAAGCCCTCAGTGGTTCACAACCCAATAACAGGCTGCAGCAGTCACTCACCCCACCGCCGCCCAACACTGAACCCAGGATATTGTGCGGTTCAGCCCCGAGTGGACGCTCCCCGGGAACGTCTCATACCAGATGAGTGTAACCCAAAATGTTTGCGTGGTAGAGTAATTATGGTGTACGCGTACATTGAGACAGTGTTGGTGCAGCAATCGCCGACATATTTTAACTGAGGCGGAACTAATTGAGGCGGAACCAGCCCGCGTTCGACGAGGCTGATGGAAAACCGCCTTAAAAACCATGCAAAGACTGGCCGGCACACTGGACCTCGACATTAATCCGCCGAGCGGATTCGTGCCGGAGACCGGCACGCCTTCATGCTCGGGAAGCAGCGCGATAGACCGGGCAGGCATCTCTGTGTCATGCCGAACCAAAAATTTTCTTCTACGGATTGTTTGTGAAAGAAATGAAGAGATTGGACGTATGAGAGGAGGAGAGAGATTTTATTGTTGTGAGACGCCATTGCATCATCATCATCATCATCATCATCATCATTTAAGACTGATTATGCCTTTCAGCGTTCTTTCTGGAGCATAGCCCCCTTATATAATTCCTCCATGATCCCCTATTCAGTGCTAACATTGGTGCCTCTTTTGATGTTAAACCTATTGCTTCAAAATCATTATTAACCGAATCCAGGTACCTTCTCCTTGGTCTGCCCCGACTCCTCCTACACTCTAATGCTGAACCCATGAGTCTCTTGGGTAACCTTGCTTCTCCCATGCGTGTAACATGACCCCACCATCTAAACTTGTTCGCCCTGACTGCTACATCTATAGAGTTCATTCCCAGTTTTTCTTTGATTTCCTCATTGCGGACACCCTCCTGCCATTGTTCCCATCTACTAGTACCTGCAATCATCCTAGCTACTTTCATATCCGTAACCTCAACCTTGTTAATAAGGTAACCTGAATCCACCCATCTTTCGCTCCCATACAACAAAGTTGGTCGAAAGATTGAACGGTGCACAGATAACTTAGTCTTGGTACTGACTTCCTTCTTGCAGAAGAGAGTAGATCGTAGCTGAGCACTCACTACATTAGCTTTGCTACACCTCGCTTCCAGTTCTTTCACTATGTTGCCATCCTATGAGAATGTGCATCCTAAGTGCTTGAAACCGTTCACCTGTTCTAACTTTGTTCCTCCTATTTGGCACTCAATCCGTTTATATTTATTTCCCACTGACATTACTTTCGTTTTGGAGATGCTAATCTTCATACCATAGTCATTACATTTCTGATCTAGCTCTGAAATATTACTTTGCAAACTTTCAATCGAATCTGCCATCACAATTAAGTCATCCGCATATGCAAGACTGCTTATTTTGTGTTCACATATCTTAATCTCACCCAGCCAGTCTATTGTTTTCAACATATGATACATAAATAATATGAACAACAGTGGGGACAGGTTGCAGCCTTGTCTTACCCCTGAAACTACTCTGAACCATGAACTCAATTTACCGTCAACTCTAACTGCTGTCTGACTATCCATGTAAAGACCTTTAATTGCTTGCAAATGTTTGCCTCCTATTCCATAATCTCGTAGAACAGACAATAACTTCCTCCTAGGAACCCGGTCATATGCCTTTTCTAGATCTATAAAGCATAGATACAATTCCATCTTCCACTCAGAACACTTCTCCATTATTTGCCGTAAGCTAAAGATCGGGTCCTGACAACCACTAAGAGGCCTAAACCCACACTGATTTTCATCCAATTGGTCCTCAACTAATACTCGCACTTTCCTTTCAACAATACCTGAGAAGATTTTAGCCCCGACGCTGATTAAAGAGATATCTCTGTAGTTGTTACAATCTTTTCTGTTTCCATGTTTATAGATTGGTGTGATAACTGCTTTTGTCCAGTCTGATGGAACCTGTCCCGACTCCCAGGCCATTTAAATTATCCTGTGTAGCCATTTAAGACCTGACATTCCACTGTATTTGATGAGTTCCGACTTAATTTCATCCACCCCAGCTGCTTTATTGCACTGCAATCTATTGACCATTTTCTCCACTTCCTCAAATGTGATCCTATTTCCATCATCATTCCTATCCCATTGTACCTCGAAATCTGAAACATTACTGATCGTATTTTCACCTACATTGAGCAACTCTTCAAAATATTTCCTCCATCTGCCCAAGGCATCCACAGGATTCACCAGCAGTTTTCCTGACCTGTCCAAAATACTTGTCATTTCCTTCTTACCTCCCTTTCTAAGACTGCTAATTACACTCCAGAATGGTTTTCCAGCAGCTTGACCCATAGTCTCCAACCTGTTTCCAAAGTCTTCCCAAGGTTTCTTCTTGGATGCTGCAATTATCTGTTTCGCTTCGTTTCTTTCTTCAACATAACTTTCTCTGTCTACCTGAGTTCTAGTATGTAGCCATTTATGATACGCCTTCTTTTTCCTTTTACAGGCTGCCTTGACTGTGCCATTCCACCAAGCTGTTTGCTTCATCCTACCTTTACACACTACTGTTCCAAGACATTCTTTAGCCACTTCTAGTACTGTGTCCCTGTACCTTGTCCATTCCTTTTCCAATGACTGTAATTGACTACATTCAACTAACTGGTACCTTTCTGAGATCGCTGTTATGTACTTGTGCTTGATTTCATTATCCTGAAGTTTCTCCACTCTTATCCTCCTACATATGGACCTGACCTGCACTTTCGGCCTCACAATCCCAATTTCACTGCAGATTAAATAATGATCAGTGTCATCAAAGAATCCCCTGAATACACGAGTGTCCCTCACAGCCTTCCTGAATTCCTGATCTGTTATCATATAGTCAATGACAGATCTGGTTCCCCTGCCTTCCCAAGAATACAGGTGAATGTTCTTATGTTTAAAAAAGGAGTTTGTGATTACTAAGCCCATACTGGCACAGAAATCCAAGAGTTGTTTCCCGTTCCTGTTGGCCTCCATATCCTCTCCAAATTTACCCATAACCTTTTCATACCCTTCTGTTCGATTTCCAATCCTGGCGTTAAAATCACCCATGAGCAGAACACTGTCCTTGTCCTTTACTTTAACAACTACATCACTGAGTGCCTCATAGAAACTATTCATCTTATCTTGATCTGTCCCTTCACAATGCGAATATACTGACACAATCCTAATTTTCTTGCTAGACACTGTCAAATCTATCAGCGTCAGTCTTTCGTTTACATACCTTACTGCAACTACGCTGGGTTCCATTTCTTTCCTGATGTAAAGCCCTACACCCCATTGTGCTATTCCTTCTTTGACTCCTGAAAGATAGACCTTGTATTCTCCCACTTCCTCTTCTTTCTCACCTCATACCCGAATGTCACTAGCAGCTAAAACGTCCAGCCCCATCTTACTTGCAGCCTCTGCCAGCTCTACCTCCTTCCCAGAGTATCCCCCACTGATATTAATAGCTCCCCATCTCATTCCCATTTGTTTGCCAAGTCTTATCTTAGGAGTCCATGGTTTGTCAGTTAGAGATGGGACTCCGTCACCTCCAAAGGTCCGAGGCATTTTGCTATGATTGTTGCCAGCATCATATTTAAAATACCAGGGAAGCAGGTTGCTAGCCTTACTTGCCCCGAGTCCGATTGGGTGTTACCCCTAACGGCTGAGGGACTAACCGGTGGATTTGGTAGTCTTTCCCGTATGAGCACAAAGGTGACCACGACTCAGAATATGTCCGAGATGCCCAGCCTTATTCCAAAATAACTGGTATCCCGACTGTCGGAACCACTTACTTGGCCACTCATACATTGCCCGTGGTTCATGAACTAGGACATAACTACAGGAACCCACACCATGAACCACTACGCCATTACAGTATATAATAAACGTTGAAATGGTTTTTTGCGCAATGTCTAACACCAAATATTCAAGGTGTGTATATCTCCACAACTAAATCAGTTAATTATCACGGTAGAGATATTTTGAGACGTATATCGCTCGGAGGTGAAGTTTGGAATGATAGTCCGAACCTACATTTTCCACAGTCTGAATTCGTCGAGAGATTATCTCCGAATAAATAAATTTTAACGTACTAAATGTTGGGACCTATCATCCAGACTCATCAAACAACATAGCACACAGTTGTTCTGAACGATCTGCGTAGTGAGTAAAGGTTTTAGATATTTCAGCTGGAGCAGATAACGAGGAGCAATTTCCGCGAGATCGCCGCTGCGGAACACACGTCTTGCTCTCCTGTAGTATTTAAAACGAATTAGTTACGTTTACAAGGTTTTCAAGAGAGTAAAGATAAAAGGAAATACAGAACTAAGTTAAACCGACTATTCTTTATTTATTTATTATTATAAATAAATATTCCTTATGTGTGCTTTTATTTTAATTATTGGTTTTGTTATTGGTTTCTTAGGAACAAATAGCGCCGTTACCGGTTGCTAACCGGCGTATTTTTCTTCAGACGACTGTACAAATTACACTACTGTGGCAAAAATTCTTTGGGATGGCGATGACGTCGAAAATCCTGCCTATTTTTATTGCACTTCAAGCTGTTTTCACAGAAAGCCATATTTCCCTGAATACCAGACAATTTTAACAGTTTTCTGAGTTTTTAACACACAGAGAGTGCAGAGGGCCACACAATTGTTTGCGCTTAGATAAAGTATCTCAGTGTCGTCACGTCATATGACCCATCGAGCAGAGCATTTCGGCTCCACTCTATTTACTGTTACCAACCTCCGCGGATCCCCTGAGCTTGACATAGATGTACATTCACCCATATCCGATTTTAGCAAGGTGATACACGGATAGCTGAAGTATCCGCAGCAGGTGATTAAAAGGTAAAGGCCCATTTAAGAAGTGAACATAACTCTATTTCAATTAAGAGAACGTAGTTTACTTTTATATGGAAACTCTTCTGGTTTGAACATAGAACTACTTCAAGCAGAACACCTGGTGTTGAAGAAAAAAAAGGTTCTGAATTAAAATTCTTGATACACGTAGCACAGAAACAAAGTTCGGAAGGGACTAGTTTGAGTTAAAATCCACAATGACGAAAATTTCTTAGTTCGGCCCAGCAGAATCTAAATAAACACGGAAACAATACACATGTAAGCTGGTCAGCCACTATGTCAGGGCTACATCTTCTTCTGGATGGCCATGTTGCAGGATCTCGGACGAGAGGGTTCGATCGACGAAAGTGACCACTTAGCAACGGTTCCAGAGTGAGCTCCTGACTGGATAAATTCAGAATCCCGGCATTTATTATGATATATTGAAAAATCCGCCTCAGTTACGAAAATTTTCTGGTCGTTACCCAGATTTCGGCTTGAATAATCTAGCCTCCTTCAGAAGCATAAAATTACTATAACATGTCAGAGTAAGCAAAGTCAACATTAAAAATTAAAACCTATAGTACCGTCGTAATGTCGAATTAAAATTACTTAACTGAAGTCCAGCCCCGGCATCACTTCACTAGGAGGTCGGTTGGCAGCGGCAACCGCCAATCTTGAGCGGTCCATTCCGCATGTTGTTTGGCCCATCTGTACCGCGCTGCATGGTGTCGTGGTTGTAAAGATGGACTTCGCCATGGACGTCGGGAGTGAAGTTGCGCAACATGTAGCCTAGTGCGCACAGATTGACTCATGACACGACGTCCTGTGGCTGCGCGAAAACCATTATTCAACATGGTGGCGTTGCTTCCAGGGTTCCTCCGAGCCATCATCCGTAGGCAGCGGTAGTAGCCCTTGGGAGGCCTGAGCAAGGCATATCATCGACAGTTCCTGTCTCTCTGTATCTCCTACATGTCCGAACAACATCGCTTTCGTTCACCCTGAGACGCCTGGACACTTCCCTTGTTGAGAGCCGTTCCTGGCACAAAGTAACAATGCGGACGCGATTGAACCGCGATATTGACCGTCTAGGCATGGTTGAACCACAGACAACACGAGGCGTGTGCTTCCTTCCTAGTGGAATGACGAACTGATCGGCTGTCGAATCCCCTCAGCCTAATAGGCGCAGCTCATGCATGGTTGTTAATATCTTTGGGCGGGTTTAGTGACATCTCTGAACAGTCTGTGATACAATATCCACAGTCCACGTCTATCTTCAGGAGTTCTGGGAACCGGGGTGATGCAAAACTTTGTTCGATCTGTGTATATCTGGGAATTGAAGTGGACCAACAGGCTGGACTCAATTACACCACATAGGAACATGTCATGTTCTTATTCGGATGGATTTGCTGGAGGAGGTGGTAAAACGTCAGGGCCCTGTTGACAGATCCCACATTACAGGGAGCGTTGCTTCAGGTGCGCCATGCAGTTTGGCCAGGCTCGGTCATGTTATTATACAGTGGAAACTGCAGAGGTGCCGTCCAAAACCTATTGACCATAACGATTGGAGAGCTATGACGACAACAGGCTGATAGCCTTGAGCCATTCCGCGAGAAGTTCGTGGTTACGATGCATTTGCCGGAACAAGACCAATGCGTGGACAGGAGACGTCATACTGCAGCAACGAATCCAAACGGCACTGAAATAAAGTGAAACATATGTGCAAGTGCTGTCGGCTTTGCGCGAAGCATATGCATAAGAACTGATTCAGAGAAACAACAAACACCTCCTAGCCAGTTAAACTGTCCAGCGCAGATATTAAATGGTAAAGGCCCACATACACATTTTTTTTTATTCTCTAATCAGAAACATACAAATTTACAAAACTGCTCTGAGCACTATGGGACTTAACATCCATGGTCATCAGTCTACAAATTTACAGTAGCCATACACATCAATAAATGCGTACTATATTCATCGATATGATGGTCAACTGTGGTCCTGAAAAGGACCAAGGTGATGTTTCTGGTGTGAAAGGATCAGCCGCCAGAGAAACCTGACGCCCATGGTTAGCCCGATTGCAAGTCACATACACATTGAACACCAAGTTTATATGCACTAAGAGAACACAACTTAACTTCCTGGAAACAAGTCCCAAAATAGTCCTGAACAAAATTAACTCTTCTTGTTTGAACACAAAACAGTACTTCATGCAGAGGGCCTGATACTGAGAAAAACTAAAACTCTGAAGTAAAGTTCTTGGGAAATCTTAGGACAGCAAAAAAGTCCGATAGGGAGCATTTTAAGTCAAAAACATCAGTAAGTAAAATTTCTAAGTCCCTGAATTACAACAAACACGCAAATATTGCAAGTCCAGTGGTCCGTAGTATGTGAGGATCGAATCTTCTTCTAAATAGTCATGTTGCAATATCTAGGACGAGATGGCTACGTCTGATAGTGGTGACAACTAGCGATGGATCGGGAATGAGTTACTACTCAAAAAATAAATGCATAAAAAGTCAGTTCCTTGCCCAGGAAGGCTACTCAGAGTGAACTGGCTGCTCATGGCACGTGTCCCACCCTAAATACAGCATTCGACGCCATAATACGGTGAGTCTTGCTTGTCATTACGTGGCCAGCGCATAAAAGAGGTTTGTGGGGCCAGCGATCTCTTCTGGCGTCTCAGTCGACATCTGGTGGGTATGTATACAAGTGCAACCCTCCAGGGTCGGCTGCAGTAAGGCCGGCTGCCCACGTAACTTGGCTGTGGTTTGGGTTGCAGGCAGAGTAGGTATAAGACCACGTTACTGCAATAACGATGTGCGGTAGCTTCATATGCAGTAGACCAGAAATCTACGTTGCAAGCAAGACGTAATGCTCAAAGGCTGATTATAATTAAACTTCTGCTACTAGCTCCAATGCAGACGGAAAACTATTTGCTGTATAGGTACACAACTTCATAGGAATGATGTTCAGACAGTGTGTTGCAATGTGTTAGTGTTAGTGTCATAACTTGCCATTAGGCGATGGTACCATGACTTATGGTTGTTTCGCAAGCATCAGTATGCGTGACAGTTGCTGGCAGTTGATACAGATTGGACGAGGTTGTAAAGCTGTTTTGTCAAAATAACAGCAGAAATGCTACTGCACTTCGCGAGTATCGGCACATTAAAGGAAGTTACTTTCTCTGCTCTGTGATTGAAGAACATGATTTGGTAGTTTGGATTAACTGGTGATTTTGGAATTGCTCGGGAGTAGCGGCTGAGGTTCAATTGAGTCACAAATTGTTGAAGAATTTATTGCTGTCACGTCCAAGAATGCTAGATGCAGTGAGTGATCTTCAAGCAATGCATGTGTCGCGACAACAGAACATTACAATACGTAGTCCACCATTCGAAAATTGCTGCAAAGAGTTGTGAAACAGCATCTCTAGTGATTATGTTATCTCCAGGTCGTCGGGCAGGCAAGTGGTCGTCACACTGAGCAACGTTTGTAACCTGAAATTGAACACGTTACACAATTAACAAACGTTACCCTCTTATAGGGAAATTAAAATACGTTTCCTTCAATATTTTATTTGTTACTTCTCTTCCATATGTTTAACAAATGTGTCCACAAAGTTTCATTGTCCTACATTCATTTGTTTTCGATGAGGGTCCTCTCAAGTAACGAAAGCTCTGTTATAAACATGCAGTATATCCATCTTTCAAAATGTAGCCACTCTCATTTTAGTTCCATTTGCTTCTTAGTAAGTCAGTTATCTTTTCCAGAAGGGAATTCAAAAGATTTGTCAAGCTGAAAGAAATCAAATCTGATAGTTTGTTACACATAGCCTCATAAGCTTCTGTAATACTTGCATCGTAGCTTATCAATACTTCCAGTAATGGCGCCCCAATGAAGATTCCTGTGGGCGCTGTGAATGGCCCTTTAATCATCTCTACAAATATTAGTTGGAAGAGTTCTGGACCATTTTTATACGCCGGTTGCATGCATTTAGGGGCAAGTATACATTGAGGGGCAAATAAGAACTCTCACCCATCCCAAAATCTATTGTTCTGCTAATTGATTTATGGCCCCTTGGGATTGATTTATGACCCCCCTCAGAACAATCTGTCCTTCTGAGAAAATTCTTATCCCTCTCCCACCTGTGAGGGAAAAGGAACACTTTTTATCACTTCTACCTAGCTCAGTCCTGAACCTCTTATGCCCCCTCCTGGGAAATATCCGGCCCTCTTCTCCCCTTCTCCATATCCCTCCTCCCCAGACCGCCTGAAAAATGGTGGTCAAAAGACTGAGTCTGCACTGAGCTGCTAGAAAGGAAGGATGTAAGGTAGAGTTGTTATTTACTTACTTCATTTATTCTTTAGGGTGTTGGATTGTCCACGAAATTCTGCCATCCACCACCCTAACTTTCTGCTCCCATATTCTGTTGACCCCCATGGACCCTTACTTTTTCTGATCGCAGGTTTATATATTTGCCTCGAAGTTTGAAGACTGCTCTTGTCCACAATACTGCCACCAAGGGGTGCTTGTACTACAGCCACCCAATCCTGTCCCCACATTCTGCCATCCACCCCCCAACCCCCCTTGTAAATCGGCTGAAGTGGAAGGAATTGTATTTTTGCAGGAGTCTTAGTGACCATGAGAATGGAGCATACCTCCTCATTACAAATCTAACAGTATCACCAAGCCTAAAGTATATAATGTATTGAACCATTTACAGTGGCTGTGATGATATAGTTAAATTCAAATGACAATGGCTAAAATTTTTTATTTATTTAAACAATATTGAGAAAAAATCGACAGAGTAAAATGATCGAACTTGTACAAAAAATTAGTGTTAAGGAAAACTCTATGTCAATAAGCACAACATCTATGATAAATGTTCGTTTGAAGGAGTGAGTATTTTGTGAAAAATTAATTATTTTATGAAAAAATAATTACAGAAATGAATGTAAGCTATAAATTTGCTGACTGTAACATTCTAAGGGTATTAAACATGCAATTTAGTTAAATCAAATGAAATCATATAGGCAGGGAATCCAATAGGTTTATTTTTTTTTTATAGCCATGCAGTATTAGCCGAGCGGTCTATGGCGCTACAGTCATGGGCTGTGCGGCTGGTCCCGGCGGAGGTTCGAGTCCTCCCTCGATCATGGGTGTGTGTGTTTGTCCTTAGGGTAATTTAGGTTAAAGTAGTGTGTAAGCTTAGGGACTGATGACCTTAGCAGTTAAGTCCCATAAGATTTCACACCCATTTGAACATTTTGTTTGTTAATAAATAACTCATCTGCTACCATAAAGAAATTTAAAGTCAACAAAATGAAGCAGAATCTCACACATCGACAACATCACATAGGAATGACATAACAAACACAAAAAACTCACTTGAAAAAGGGAATCATTTCCCGAAAAGCGTCGTGCGCAAAATAAAATAAAGAAAATCGTGACTGGTATCAGACGAGTTATTTATAAACAAACCTATTGTTTTCACAATCGCAGCTTTCACAACCATTTATAATGGACCAAATCAGAAGGTAGGTAATCCACTAAGGGTTTGTGATCGCCACTATTATGGATGACCATGCTGCAAGCACCACAACTGAGGAAAGAACAGAAAACCAGAAAAGCTGCAGTGTAGCTTTAACAGTGTACATATTGTGGTGTACCATGTCTGGCAATGAGAACCATAAACAATAACAATTCAGGATGAAAGTGCTTAATATTTGGTGTGGCAGTGGTTTGTAGTACCTGACCTTGTCTCCAGTTATTTTGTATAGGAAAGCCAGAACATCCAACAGGTTTTATATGAGGTGATATGGAGCCGATGATACAGCAAGTTAACATTGGTACTGCATGTGGGTGGTAGTTATTAATTCCATTGCTGAAGACTTGAAGAGCCTGTCCAAATTTTCATACAGCAAGCGCGAACTTCCGCACCAATACGACTGCAAAGAACCAGGCAAGATGTTTTCATATTAACATTCTGTAGCAGTGTATCAGAATTTTACAGTCAACCCCATGGTTTGCCAAAGTTCGAATATAGTTTTGTTAACAGTATTGGTTAGATCCATTGTCCCAAAGTCATATACTGATCTCAAGTTCGCTGTCCATTTTGTTACATATAAATGTTGTGTCACTTTGTATGGGCAAAATAACATAGTGGTTGGTGTCATGACATTCTTACAGTGTCAAATAAAAGTAAATTCCAATAATAACTGTTTACTTTGAAACTGAAAAGACAAGAAGTGAGGTCACTTTGACATGCCATTTTAAGGTTCAATTTAATGAGATTCGTTAGCTTTAAATTTGCTTTATCAGAATATTAACTCTACATAATTATTCAAAGTAAAGGTTGCAACCATTAAGCCATGTAAGAATATCTTAGTTCGCTTACATCTTGTTTCCAAGTAAAATTGTTGCCATAAATGTCCTTAAAGTGAGTTTACTTCCGGCACTTTTAAAGATAAACTGAAATAAAGTACTGAAAATGCTCCTTCAGAGCTGGCGACCAAAAAAATCTTTGTAACTATAGTTTTCTTTTAGAGGATAAAACCAAATCCAGGATATTAAGTTTTTTGTGGCGTACCAATCCTGAAAATCGAACCATATTATACACTTTGGAGAGACGTTTAAAGCATAAATAGGTGCCCTGCTAATAATGGTATTCTGTTAGGTAACATGTGTCAAGATATGTGTTGGAGACTGTTTTTAATGTTAGTAAAAACACTGCAATAGCGAGCAAGGTGGCACAGTGGCTGGCACATTGCGTTCGCAGTCGGAAGGACGATGGTACAGTCCCACGTTTGGCCACCCTGATTTAGGTTTTCCGTGGTTTCCCTAAATCGCTCCAGGCAAATGCCAGGATGGTTCCTTTGAAAGGCCACGGCCGATTTCATTCCCCATCCTTGCCTAATCCGATGAGACCGATGACCTTGCTGTTTGATCTCCTCCCCCCCAAAACAATCCAACCCAACACTGTAATGTTGTGGAATTTAATGAAAATTCTCTACTGCATGAACTAAAAGCTGTGTTTTTCTGAGGAGCGACACGTAGTCAGCATGGGCGGGGCGAATGTTCTTCTTTTTTGTATATCAGTCTGGAAGTAGGAGTGGTACACGCACGGGGTGGCCGTAAATCCTACTGCGAAACGGATTGACTTTCTATAATGCGGCTAACGCTACAGAACTATATGTAAATTATTCTGTACAATATTACTTTCGTATTCAGCAATATTAGCGAGTCAACCAGCTAAATATTGTCATGTTTGTAGTTAAAAGGTACTGGTTTCCCTCCTATGTAACTTTAAAAATGGTTCGATTATACTCAAGTTGGACATTTGAAATACATAGACGAATTGATAACACGTGGAATCGCCGGGTTCTGTTACATGGTGCAAAAGCCTCACACCTCCCCACGTAATTCAGGGCTGCTGCAAGAGTAAGGGGAAATTTGGGCCTTAACCACAGCATTGCTGAGTTTTTACCCCCACATGCCTACCCTCCTGAGGGATTTCCCTTTGTTATCATATAGTGCTAGTTATTTATTTAGAACAAACCCATACTTACCTGCTTATACAACTATTGTATAATGACAGCCAATTAACCAACAAGTACAAGCCAAACCAAGTCAGTGTCAATGTATCCTCCAGGAACAGCAGTCATTTCAGTACCTCCCACACCTCAGTCCAAACTGTAGTGCCGCAGTCTCTAGGTGACATACAGACGTGATTTGCAGCCATTTGCCTCCTAAACCATCACATCGTAGCGGGAAAATAACATTCTGCTTTAAAAATTCATGGAGAGGAATTTGATACTGACATACTCTTACACTTTCGTTCACAACGTGTCAGTTCTTTGTGCTTGGATTGCTCTCCTCGATATTCCAGCAAATAAACCCAAGCCTGACATATGCACAGTACTTCAGCTTGCTCCAGATGCTTACTGCTAGGCATTTTATGGCAGTTAATATTCCCAATGAAAATATGCAGTATTATTATTCCCATTAATGTGCAGTAGATTTAGTTACGTTCAGGCCAAATACCAATTCAATGAAAAGTCTACCTGTCTGCTTGCAGATAACTCCATCACATACCAACATCCCACATCTAAAACAACAAATACACTACACACTGCTGTTAAGTTATGGTGTAGGGTACATCACACCACTACTATCGATTATCTATCCATCCCAGTCTCACACTGTGATTAAGTTAAACAATTGTTTATATACTTCCATACATACTCTAATCCACCCCTATGATTCCAGGAGAAATACGTCGCCTTTCCCAGAGATTTTTCTTTTCTGTAACCGGTTTGAATGTAGTCCAACCCACACAATCTTAGCAACATCCACATGACGCTTCTGCTTCAAAGATCAGTCATGTAACATGAACATATGCGAGCTCACAGCATTGGTAGACAGCAGCTATGTAGTGCTGAGCTGTTGAATTGATTTTATTGATCCCCAGTACATATCATTTAAACGCAAGTGGGTCTATGTATGTTAATGCTGGGATAGCAGCTGAAAATGATCTCAAACCTATAATGGAAATTGGGAATGTATAGTGAGATATAAAGGTGGGGCTCATTCCAGTAGACTCGCAGTCGAGCAGCCGATCCGAGCGGAACGCTGCTCTCTGCACCTGGCGTAGCTGCCCGCGGATAGCTCCTTGGAGTGGTCCCTAATAAGCTACAACTGGCGTAGCTGCCAGTGACGCTCTTCTGAGCGGCACGAACCCGCGCAAGCTGCTTAACGCTTTCGGGCGCTGAGTGGCAAGAGCTTCGGCTCCACTTCCTGCAACTTCGGTTGCAAATCTCCCCAGCGGGACTCTCCCGTTCTTTGGTAGGGTAATCTCAGTGTCAGGGGCCCGTTCACGTCGGATAACCCCGCGCACTGTAGGCCGCTCTCTTCAACCCGCGCTCTCTTGCGCCGCGCATTGCACTCCGCTCAGATAGGTCGTAGGGACACCCCTCTTCTGTAGGAACAAGGTACACAGCGCATTCGCTAAAAAGCATTATTGTCGCTCCTTAAAAAGAGCAAAATTGTCGTGTTCCATCCTTCCCTATCCAAATAAATAAATACTCCTGAAACAGCAAAGATGTCCGATCTTTCCTGTGCTTCCCCACCACTCACCCGCAGCAAAGCTGCAGCACAAGAGGCGGTAATGCCGGCTACTCCCGCCATCATCTCCGTCCCACTGTCCACCTTCCAGGAGCAGGTTGCCCTGAAGGACCAGCAGATCGCGGAACAGCTGGAGCTGATCGCAGAGCTGATGGGCAGCGAAAACACACGAACAGAAACACCCACACCACACACACAGGCACCTGCTGTACAACAGAAGGACATGCCCCCTATTTCACCTCTGGCGGCCCAGGCACCGACGGAACCGGATCCAGAGCCGACAGAGGACACAACAAACACAAATGAAGACGGGCCGTGGCAGCAGGTCGGCCCAAGGCGCAAACAGCAGCCAACTACGCTAACAAGTGAGCCCACAAACTCACGAGGCAACGGCCGAGCGCTGCTGCCAACACCATCCACGCCGCGAACAAACAATAACAACACAGGGACCAACACAAACAACCCTGCGACTGCAGCAACCACAAGCATACACGCAGCTACGCAGAACACAAACAACACCGCGACTGGCTTCCCACCGGTCATCATTCATAACTATGGAGACCTAAGTCTCCTAAACAAAGAATTTAACAATAAGCACAGCCCCACAACATACTACTCTAAGCTCACTGGGGAACACGCCGCACTGTACGTGGCGAACAAGGCAGACTACACGAATCTACTGGACTTTCTCAAAGGAAGGTAGAACACTTCACGTACAGGACAGTCTTGGAAAAAAACACAACAGTACGTGATTAAGGGGATAGACTCACGAACCCCGACCGACACGGTACACAACGAACTCTCTGCTCTCGGGTGGGAGTGCATTCGGGTAAACCGGATGTCAGAGTTCGGCACAGCGAGACCGTCACATAACTACATGGCGGAGCTGGCCGACACGGCCAAATCCCGCGACCTGCTGAAGTTAAAATTATTTCTTCACATGGTCGTTAATGTAGAGGTGTACAACACGCCGCGCACCCCCCAACAATGCCACAACTGCCAGCGCTATGCGCACGCGGGTATCAGATGCGGTCTCGCACCCCGCTGCCGCATTTGCGCTGGCGGTCACACAACCCAACGCTGCAAACTCCCCAATACAGCACCTCGCAAGTGCGCCAACTGTGGTGCTGCCCATCCGGCAAACTACAGAGGGTGCATTGCATACAAAGCAGCTCTGAGGCGCAAAATCGCGAAACATGCGAAGCCAACCGCCATCACAGTTCCAAAACCGCCCCCGCGCCCAGTAAGAAGTGGACTATCCTTCGCTGGAGCGGTCGCTGGCAGCCCCAGCAGCGCGGGACGGTCAGAGGAGCCCCAGAGCTCAGAACACGCTCAGCAAACACCCCCAGCAACAGACACACAACAGACAAGCACAACAAATGACACCACTCCCGCACCGGGCACACCACACGAAACAAGCAACAACACCACTCTACCCCCTGAGATCGCGAACTGCAGCCCATCACAAGCTACAGAAAACGCACCCACACAGGGACAACCACAGCGCCAGAGGAGGAGGAGAAGGAGAAACAGCCGCAGCACGAGGAACACGACCGCACCACAACAAGTACACAGTCAACAGAACACCAACACCCACGAACACATCCCGGACACTAACTCAACAACCCACATAACACACCCACTCACCTCAAAAAATACACAGGCGCCCACAACTGCCACACAAACAACCGACTCGCAGGCCAGCCCTCACCAAACGCCAACACTGGAACAAGCGGCCGCTAACACGACCAACAACTCCCAGGCCGACATGACCAATATCACAACAACATTCCAGAGAATAATGGAAACATTATTCCCCGGACGCACGACCACCGAAATAGTCACGAAGATTATGGGGTGTGTCTCACAACTCTTCATGCAGTTCATGTCGGGTACGTCCGCCCCAGTAGCTGAGTGGTCAGCGTGACGGATTGCCGTCCTCTGGGCCCGGGTTCGATTCCCGGCTGGGTCGGAGATTTTCTCCGCTCAGGGACTGGGTGTTGTGTTGTGTTCATCATCATTTCATCCCCATCCGGCGTGCAGGTCGCCCAATGTGGCGCCGAATGTAATAAGACCTGCGATATGGCGGCCGGACCTGCCCCGCGAGGGGCCTCCCGGCCAATGACGCCAAACGCTCATTTCCATTTTCCATGTCGGGTACGCTCAACTGGACTAGCTTCCAAGCCACTATCACACCGCTCTTTACACTACTACATGGATAATACACCACACCAGCCCCGAAACGCAGACTTAAACACAATCACACAGATCCTGTTTTGGAATGCCAACGGGATCGCAAACAAAAAAGCCGAGATGGCCGCGTTCATGGAGCGAAAGGGTATCCGAATCGCTCTTGTGAACGAAACACTGCTTACGCCTCGCAAACAACTAAACCTCCCAGGTTATTGCGTCTATCGTACCGACCGAGCGGATGGCAGGAGGGGAGGCGGCATGGCAATCATTATACACAGAGACATAGACCACACGAACATCGAGCTCCCAGCACTTGAAAGACTGGAGGCTACGGCCGTTAGGGTCAAGTTCAACGGAGCCAACACCACACTGGTATCGCTATACAATCCTCCTAAAAACATAGTAACACGCGATATCAGCACAGTACTCAACATGGCACCGCGGGTAATAGCCGCTGGAGACCTCAACGCAAAACACCCCGATTGGAACTCACGAATACGAACCTCCAACGGCAAGGAACTGTATGAACACGCACTAGGCCGAAACTACATCATACTTGGGCCGGACGTTCCCACGTTCGTGCCTACACAGGCCCGACATAGGCCAGACGTGTTAAACATAGCCCTCATAAAGGGCATCACATGCACACTCAACCTAACGGTTGAAAACGATCTGGACTCAGACCACATGCCTGTAATACTGCACATGGAAGAGACACTGCAGGACATCGAACCACGCAGGATGCTTAACTACAAGCGTGCGAACTGGACACTGTTCAAGGAAACGCTTGATAGTCGCATTCCTGACACCCACGAAATTAACAACACACAGCAAATCGATGAGGCTGTGGAGGCTCTCACAACTGCCGTCCAAGACGCAATGACTGACGCCATTCCATTTACAACACCAAGACAACACTCGACGGCCCTGCCCCAGGAAATCCTGGGCCTTATCTCAATGAGGAACCGCCTCAGGAGATACTGGCAGCGTACCAGGCGCCCGTTCTATAAACTGCACGTCAACAGACTCCAGGGCATAATACGGAATAAAATCCAAACATTCAGAAACGAACAATGGGGACAGAGACTCGCTCGGCTGGATACCACACGTCCTGGCGTGTGGCAGCTGGCCAGACACTTCACCAGGGAGAAACATTACATTCCCACGTTACAAGGACCAGACGGCCCAGCCTACTCCGCGACGGAGAAGGCAGAGCTTATGGCCACAACACTTGCAGCGTCCTTCATGCCGAATCTGGTTCCTTCAGACCCAGCATTCACACTTGAAACGGACCAGGAGGTTACACGACTTGTAGCCCAGCCCTCGCGCGACGAAATCAGACGTGCTAGCACAAATGAAGTCACATGGGCTATCAAGCACACCAACGCTAGAAAAGCCCCTGGGCCTGATGGCATTCAAAACCGTGTCCTCCAGGAGTTCACGGATAAAGCCGTAGAATACCTCACACACCTAACGAATGCCATCCTGACACACCAACACTTCCCTGACTTTTGGAAGGCGGCCAAGGTCCTGATGTTCAGGAAGCCAGGGAAAGACCACTCCCTCCCACAAAATTACCGACCCATCAGTCTGCTGTGCTCGCTCAGCAAGATTGTTGAGAAGGTAATACTAAAACGTATCACTAGGCATTGCATCGCCAACGACACCCTAAGACCGGAGCAATTCGGCTTTAGGAATCACCACTCGACAACACAACAACTCCTCCGCGTAGTCGAACATATAACACACGGCTACAACATGAACAAAGCCACAGGGGCCGTGTTCCTAGACATCGAAAAGGCTTTCGATCGTCTCTGGCACAACGGACTCATACGCAAACTAAGCGAAGCTGGTTTCCCAGACGGACTCGTACGTCTCATACACTCATATCTCACGAACAGATGTTTCAACACTAACGTGCAGGATAAACAATCAACACAACACGGTATCCAAGCTGGAGTACCCCAAGGAAGCATTCTGGGGCCCATCTTGTTTAACCTGTACATTAATGACTACCCAGCGACACGAAACACGACGTTAGCCGTCTACGCGGATGACACAGCCATCCTCGCGCAAGACTGGAAACCGTCGAACATCAACTCACGAATAGACAGCACTCAGAACAGCTGAGCCTTGGCTGGAGCGATGGCGTATTAAAGTAAACGTCGACAAGTGCGAAGCAGTTCTGTTCACACGCAGACCGAAACTACTGCGCAAACACCAACACTGTAGACCGATAACACTACATACACGCCCAATACGTTTCCGAGAGAAAGTCAGATACCTTGATGTCTGGCTGGACCGGAAACTTACATGGGGGGACCACATCGAATACGTTGCCAACCGAGCGCACGCGAGGCTCAAACAGCTCTACCCAATGCTCAA
Organism: Schistocerca piceifrons; assembly: GCF_021461385.2. NCBI lineage: Eukaryota > Metazoa > Arthropoda > Insecta > Orthoptera > Acrididae > Schistocerca > Schistocerca piceifrons. The sequence goes on from NC_060138.1 coordinate 572,030,805, forward strand.
CAGGGAAAGCACACTGAATAGGAGGGTGTCGAGGTCCTTATACACGACACTGATTAGACCTCTGATGACGTACGCAGCTCCCGTCTGGGGATATGCAGCTCCCACACGACTGCGCCGCCTGCAGATCATACAGAACAAAGTGCTACGAATCATTAGCAATGCTCCACGCTACACACGCACCGTGGATCTTCACCATGAATACCGCCTTGATACCCTCAAGGAAGTATTCAAGAAACACGCCACACGACTATACAGGAACTCGAGACACTCGAACAATCCTTTCATCCTCACTCTGGGAAACTACGACCACAACCACAGGTGGAAACACAAGCGACCAAAGACACTGCTAGCTAGGGCATAACCACCTATGGTAAACTAACATACGCAAACAGTGACAAACGTCGGAAAGCCCCTGCATATCAGCAATACTGACTGGCAACTACCAGCTGCTATTAGAGCCGACCAACAGGCCACAGCAGGGACACCGACGAGCTCGCCCACAGACGCACGAACAATCTCCCAACACTCACTCACACTGTGCCTCCGGTATATGACCTATCGGACACAAGACCGATAACAAACATAACTGTTGCAGGTAGCAGGACGCTGAACGAGGACTCTGTACCAGCACCCAGCGCCAGCCGCCGAGCAGCACAAACGCACAACGTCAAGGTATCGACATGCATGATACCCACTACTAACAAAGCCTATCCTTGCACAACCTATCGCAGGCAGCAAGACAGCCGCTACTGCTCTTGCCGCCCGACCTAACTTTCGCAGAGGTTTTTTTCCCTTGGCTCTTGCCTTGGCACTTTTTTTCCTCTGCCCTTCAAACCGCTACCCTTCGTCAGATTTCGACCAATCTATCTCCAGATGAGCGCGTATTAATGGTTAATCCTAACCAGACTTACGCAAACATCGCAGCACCCACATCCTGCGACACCTCACTTTAGTGAATACTAACCCTTATGCAGAGATGGCAGTAGACCTTTTGTGTTGGCCATCATGCCGGTGTGGGCGTGGAGGGGCTCCACCTCTTGTTAAAAAAGTAGAGTGGGGGAAGCTGTGCAGCAGACTGACATAAATATGAAGGGGCAATAGATGGCGAAGCAAGAAACATTTTGTCTTGGCATTCCCATCTTCGACAGCAACAGTGTTAGTGCATCAATGCTCAATGAGCTTCGTGTTGTTAAGTCAAAATTAACAGCTCAAGAGCCATCACCGGACATTACTCCAAAGCAACGAAGTGCCATGGACACTCATGGTCTGAAGGAAGTGGTATGCACTGCAGTGGAGCGAAAGTAGATCTGTGGTATTATTTGCTTAAAATAGTGGAAGCATTGAGATGGAGATGTGCTGTTCATGATTTTGGCTACTCACTCATTCTAAGATCAATGAAAGTTCAGAGAAAGGTAGTATACGTACTCCAACAGGATTTGCTTGCGATAAATGTGGAATTCAAAATACACAAAAATTAATTATTTGTGAAATTCTGTCACATAGTTTCCAAACGTTTGTTGGGGGTATTTAAGTAAAATGATGCTGTGTGGGGGGCTCCATCCCACTATTAACAAATGTGCTATTAAAAACTACAGCCTTATTCGCCATATACCTGAATAATAGATCCCCTGATGAATAATACAGTATACACCACTGTGAATTTCATACTATACATTAATAAACTCTTTCCCTCACTGTGATAGCTCTCTACCTAGTCAGTGACGTATGGAGGACTAGACAGCCTTCTAAATAATGGAAGTGCTATTGGAACCTGATGTTCAAGGGAATAGCAGGAGTCTGTGATTTGGAGGGGTGGGGGGGAGGGAGCGTCTCTTACTTATCGAAATCAAGTGGATTCAAATGCTATACTGTATATCAAAGACTGCAAGATTCATGAGAATATCGTAGAGAAGCGTTGCTCTGACGAAAGGGGAGTTGAGAGGTGAGTTCTATAATGCTTCTTTTAAATGTTGTGAGTAAACATATTACAACCTCTCATGTATGTTTCGTGAAGTGACTGCAATGAGAAAATTAGAGACTAACACAAATCTTTTCACTGAGAGACAATCAGCAGCAGAAGTTCTTTTATTTTCTTGACAAATAAGAGACAAAATTCTTCTGTGAGTTTTGTGTGCTTACAAATGGATGGATTCTCATCTTAATAGGTTGACTTAACATCTAGACCTTAAGCATACTTTTCAAGGCATTCTAAGGTGGATAGCTGAGGGTATGCTGTACCATTACCAGACATTTCCTTCTCTATTCCTCTCGCAAACAGAGTGAGGGGAAAAATGGCTGCTGTATGCCTCCATATGAGCTTAATTTCTCATATACTATCTTCGTGGTCCTTATCCGCATTGTATGTTGGCAGCAGTATAACCCTTCTTCAGTAGACTTTAGTGTAGTTAAGTGTAGTTTGTCAATAGCATACATAGCAAAAAAAAAAAAAAAAGCATCGCCTGAAGAGTCTATATGGGAGTTGAACTGCAGTCATAACTATACGTCCAAGCCACACTTGCTTATCTCGCATTATGCTGCAAAAGTTAGGCTCTGGCTAGTCAGCTCTTGCCCACAGCCGTGCAGACAGGTCCTCAAGGTGGTGCTCGTGGTGCATTCTGGATGGCTGGATAGTGAACTAGTCAGTATGCTGGTTTAGCAGCGACAGAAACCGATAGCATGTATTCGCCGAAGTTGATGTGGAAATTTCACAAGATCCAAATGGCGAGTGTTTGTCTGAACGATTATTCCCCCCAACATGTAAACTGATTGGTTGGCAGCTGGACAGTCATGATAAGTCCCTTCCTGCCTCTGAGCATCTGATATGGCTGGCATGCTGATACCTGGAGATGGATGAGTGACTGCTGGCATGGCCAGCACAACTGTGACTCACAGCACTCTTGCATTTGGCTTGATGGCATGCATTTAATGATGGTGAGTGCGCGTGAATGGAAGGTTCTTGTTTGGTCAGATAAATTTTGTGGAAATGTGGAAAGGGAGTGTGCTTGTGTTGTCAAAAATTGATCTATAAAAGGTGTCAGATATTTTTAGCGCTATGATCTGTTTGTGTTGGAAATTAAATTACTTGATCTGCAAATGTATGCATGTAATTCTCAAATGTCAAGACATCATAAATGTATTATTACAAAGAAGGTGATGATGAGTGTTTTAAACAATCTGTTAGCCTCCTGTATATTTTTAAACAATTAATTTGATAGGGTACTGCAAATGGACTATTTATAGCCATTTTTGATTTTACAATTCCTGTGGTGTGGTGCAATGGTACAGTGTATGGACAGTGAGTGGAGGAAATTGTTTGTGTGATCACATGTTACATTTTAGAATGAGTTTCATCAGGATCTCTTTCTGTGCCATCAGCGACATGATAGAATAGACCTGAAAAATCGGTATCCCTATCTACAAGATGAGGAGAGGGAGGCAGCGAGGTAAAATTGGTTCTAAACTTGTTAGTCTATATTCGCACATCAAGGTGATTACATGGTCAACTGCTAACACTCTCTCCTTATGATATATTTTGGGGTCAATTTTAGTGGTAGATGTGTTATTACAATGATTTTACTCAATTTACAGTGCATGTGTTGCATTATGCTCCATTCTTTATGAATGGTGTTTTTTTATTCATGACAATTTTGAGGTACACTTAGAGCAGTGAGGCATTTTTCAACAGTTGCGGAAGCATGTACTGACCTTCCTTCACTTCAGTGGTAGTTTGCTGTCCTATCCCATCTTACTACATATCAGTGTACAATTCTCTGGGCAGCTATTTCATTCGTAGATCTGTAAGAGGCAATTCGTCCTACACAGTGACAGTTCTGTGTTTCCATATATATGAGTACAAGTTCCTCAGCAGCTATGGACTTGTAGATTGGCAGGAGCTGTATAACAATTCTCCACCATATTCGACTGGTATTGTGAATTACATCACATAGCAAGATGATAGTATACATCCACACAATTTGAAAGGAGAGCAAAACCCAACTAATGCATCTTCATTGAGTCCCACCCACCAAGGTGTGCACCTCTGGTTCATTCAGTGGAATAGGATGAAGTTGTTTCCTGTACTGTGGATTGACTGGCCATTTCAAAAAAAAAAAAAAAAAAAAAAAACAAAAAAACGAAAAAAAAAAACATGAACAGCTTCAGCACAGGCTGTATTCTGTATGATTTGCAAAATGCATCCTCTGTCCATCCTGTTACATCATAATTTGTGAAACATATTCTCCCTACACTCCTCCATCATCACCTCCTTCCACTGTAGGGTGCTATGGACACAGTCCTCTGTTGTATGCCTACAGATAACAGACTTACCAGACTCATCTCTGTCTAACACCCCACTAAAAATAGAGTACCTCCCACTCCAGCCTTTTCCCCAACAATTGACAAGGGGATTCAGGGTACTGGAAAAGGTTGGTGAGATGGGGTAGATGTAGGATGGTTACAAGCATATTCTGGTGTTGGCATTGCAGACTAGAGCAATTGGTCCTTACACTTTGAAGTGAACATATAAACGCGACTGGAAAAAGAGGATATGAGGTTGGCAGAAAGCGTGGGTAGAACGTGGGGTAGCGGAGGTGTGGCGGTGTGTGGAAAACAATCCAAGTCCCTCTAAGGGGAGGGGCAAGTGGTGGAGGGGTAGGGAGGGCTGGGCAATTTCGCAGGAGGGGCCAAAGAAGGCTTAAAACTGAAATGGGGACTGGTAGTAAAAAGTGTCTTTTTTACAGGATTGGTGGGGGAGGAGGGGGAGAGGGAGGAGTAGTGTTTTCTTAGAAGGGTGGATAATCCTGAGGGGTTATAAATTGACCTCAGGGCTTCATAACTCAATTAGAAAAACAGTAGATTAAGGGGAGGCTGAACAGGATAATTTGTCTCTGAATGCATACAACCTGCTCAAAAGAATGGCTCACAACTGTCTTTGCCCCACTACTTAGGATCACCAGAGCATTTAAGAACCTCCAGGTCACCAAAAAAGGAGAACTGCCACGATGGTGACAGAAGTGGTCGACATCTGAGGGTCTGTCTTCTAGTCTCAAAATGGCTCTGAGCACTATGGGACTTAACTTCTGAGGTCATCAGTCTCCTAGAACTTAGAACTTTGTTTTTGTGGTCATCAGTCTACTGACTGGTTTGATGCAGCCCACCACGAATTCCTTTCCTGTGCTAACCTCTTCATCTCAGAGTAGCACTTGCAACCTACGACTTCAATTATTTGCTTGACGTATTCCAATGTCTGTCTTCCTCTACAGTTTTTGCCCTCTACAGCTCCCTCTAGTACCATGGAAGTCATTCCCTCATGTCTTAGCAGATGTCCTATCATCCTGTCCCTTCTCCTTATCAGTGTTTTCCACATATTCCTTTCCTCTCCGATTCTGCGTAGAACCTCCTCATTCCTTACCTTATCAGTCCACCTAATTTTCAACATTCGTCTATAGCACCACATCTCAAATGCTTCGATTCTCTTCTGTTCCGGTTTTCCCACAGTCCATGTTTCACTACCATACAATACTGTACTCCAGACGTACATCCTCAAAAATTTCTACCTCAAATTAAGGCCGGTATCTGATATTAGTAGTCTTCTCTTGGCCAGAAATGCCTTTTTTCCCATAGCGAGTCTGCTTTTGATGTCCTCCTTGCTCCGTCCGTCATTGGTTATTTTACTGCCTAGGTAGCAGAATTCCTTAACTCCATTGACTTCGTGACCATCAATCCTGATGTTAAGTTTCTCGCTGTTCTCATTTCTACTACTTCTCATTACCTTCGTCTTTCTCCGATTTACTCTCAAACCATAAGGTGTGCTCATTAGGCCGTTCATTCCGTTCAGCAGATCATTTAATTCTTCTTCACTTTCACTCAGGATAGCAATGTCATCAGCGAATGGTATCATTGATATCCTTTCACCTTGTATTTTAATTCCACTCCTGAACCTCTCTTTTATTTCCATCATTGCTTCCTCGATGTACAGATTGAAGAGTAGGGGCGAAAGGCTACAGCCTTGTCTTACACCCTTCTTAATACGAGCACTTCGTTCTTGATCGTCCACTCTTATTATTCCCTCTTGGTTGTTGTACATTTTGTATATGACCCCTCTCTCCCTATAGCTTACCCCTGCTTTTTTCAGAATCTCGAACAGCTTGCACCATTTTATATTGTCGAACGCTTTTTCCAGGTAGACAAATCCTATGAGAGTGTCTTGATTTTTCTTTAGCCTTGCTTCCATTATTAGCCGTAACGTCAGAATTGCCTCTCTCGTCCCTTTACTTTTCCTAAAGCCAAACTGATCGTCACCTAGCGCATTCTCAATTTTCTTTTCCATTCTTCTGTATATTATTCTTGTAAGCAGCTTCGATGCATGAGCTGTTAAGCTGATTGTGCGATAATTCTCGCACTTGTCAGCTCTTGCCGTCTTCGGAATTTTGTGGATGATGCTTTTCCGAAAGTCAGATGGTATATCGCCAGACTCATATATTCTACACACCAACGTGAATAGTCGTTTTGTTGCCACTTCCCGCAATGATTTTAGAAATCCTGATGGAATGTTATCTATCCCTTCTGCCTTATTTGACCGTAAGTCCTCCAAAGCTCTTTTAAATTCCGATTCTAATACTGGATCCCCTATCTCTTCTAAATCGACTCCTGTTTCTTCTTCTATCATATCAGACAAATCTTCACCCTCATAGAGGCTTTCAATGTATTCTTTCACCTATCTGCTCTCTTCTCTGCATTTAACAGTGGAATTACCGTTGCACTCTTAATGTTACCGCCGTTGCTTTTAATGTCACCAAAGGTTGTTTTGACTTTCCTGTATGCTGAGTCTGTCCTTTCGACAATTATATCTTTTTCGATGTCTTCACATTTTTCCTGCAGCCATTTCGTCTTAGCTTCCCTGCACTTCCTATTTATTTCATTCCTCAGCGACTTGTATTTCTGTATTCCTGGTTTTCCCGGAACATGTTTGTACTTCCTCCTTTCATCAATCAAATGAAGTATTTCTTCTGTTACCCATGGTTTCTTCGCAGCTACCTTCTTTGTACCTTTGTTTTCCTTCCCAACTTCTGTGATGGCCCTTTTTTAGAGATGTCCATTCCTCTTCAACTGTACTGCCTACTGCGCTATTCCTTATTGCTGTATCTATAGCGTTAGAGAACTTCAAACGTATCTCGTCATTCCTTAGTACTTCCGTATCCCTCTTCTTTGCGTATTGATTCTTCCTGACTGATGTCTTGAACTTCAGCCTACTCTTTATCACTACTATATTGTGATCTGAGTCTATATCTGCTCCTGGGTACGCCTTACAATCCAGTATCTGATTTCGGAATCTCAGTCTGACAATGATGTAATCTAATTGAAATCTTCCCGTGTCTTCCGCCCTTTTCCATGTATACCTCCTCATCTTGTGATTCTTGAACAGGGTATTCGCTATTACTAGCTGAAACTTGTTACAGAACTCAATTAGTCTTTCTCCTCTTTCATTCCTTGTCCCAAGCCCATATTCTCCTGTAACCTTTTCTTCTACTCCTTCCCCTACAACTGCATTCCAGTCGCCCATGACTATTAGATTTTCGTCCCCCTTTACATACTGCATAACCCTTTCAATATCCTCATACACTTTAGCTGTTCATCTTCAGCTTGCGACGTCGGCATGTATACCTGAACTATCGTTGTCGGTGTTGGTCTGCTGTCGATTCTGATTAGAACAACCCGGTCACTGAACTGTTCACAGTAACACACCCTCTGCCCTACCTTCCCATTCATAACGAATCCTACACCTGTTATACCATTTTCTGCTGGTGTTGATATTACCCGATACTCATCTGACCAGAAATCCTTGTCTTCCTTCCACTTCACTTCACTGACCCCTACTATATCTACATTGAGCATTTGCATTTCCCTTTTCAGATTTTCTAGTTTCCCTACCACGTTCAAGCTTCTGACATTCCGCGCCCCGACTCGTAGAACGTTATCCTTTCGTAGATTATTCAATCTTTTTCTCATGGTAACCTCCCCGTTGGCTGTCTCCTCCCGGAGATCCAAATGGGGACCTATTCCGGAATCTTTTGCCAATGGAGAGATCATCATGACACTTCTTCAGTTACAGGCCACATGTCCTGTGGATACACGTTACCTGTCTTTAATGCAGTGGTTTCCATTGCCTTCTGCATCCTCATGTCGTTGATCATTGCTGATTCTTCCGCCTTTAGGGGCAATTTCCCACCACTAGGACAAGAGAGTGTCCTGAACCTCTATCCGCCCCTCCGCCCTCATTGACAAGGCCGTTGGAAGAATGAGGCTGACTTCTTATGCCGGAAGTCTTTGGCCGCCAATGCTGATTATTTATCAAAATTTAGGCAGTGGCGGGAATTGAACCCGGGACCGAAACCATTTCGATAATGAATCAAAGACGCTACCCCTAGACCACGGGTGCTATTGGAACTATTTAAACCTAAGGACATCACACACATCCATGCCCGAGGCAGGATTCGAACCTGCGACCGTAGCGGTCGCGCGGTTCCAGGGTGTAGCGCCTAGAACCGCTCGGCCACTCCGGCCGGCCTTCTAGTCTAGTTCCACGCTGTTAGTTGATTCCAAACGTTACACCAAGCTGTTGACAGATACACTATGTGATCAAAACTATCGAGACACCTTGCTGAAAGTGACTTACAAGTTCTTGGCGCCCTCCATCGGTAATACTGAAACTGAATAAGCTGTTGGCCCACACTTAGCCTTGATGACAACTTCCATTCTCGCAGATTAAGTCAGGTGCTGGGAGGTTTCTTGGCAAATTGCAGCGCATTCTTCACGGAGTGCTGCACTGAGGAGGGGCATTGATGTCGGTCGATGAGGCCTGGCACGTAGTCGCCATTACATAACATCCCAAAGAAATTCAGTAGGACTCAGGACAGTACTCAGTGCAGGCCAGTCCATTACAGGGATGTTATTGTTGTATAACCACTCCGCCACAGACCATATATTTTAAACAGGTGCTAGATCGTGTTGAAAGATGCAATCGCCATCCCCGAATTGCTCTCCAACAGTGGGAAGCAAGAAGGTGCTTAAAACATCAATGTAGGCCTGTGCTGGGATAGTGCCACACAAAACTCCAAGGTTGCAAGCCCACTCCATGAAAAACACGACCACACCATAAGACTACCGCCTATTTTTACTGTTGGCACTACACACGCTGGCAGATGATGTTCACTGGGCATTCGCCATACCTACACCCTGCCATCAGATCGCCACATTGTGTACCGTGATTCGTCACTCCACACAACGTTTCGTCACTGTTCAATCGTCCAATGTTTACGCTCCTTACACCAAGCCAGACTTTTGTAGCATTTACCGGCGTGATTAATTGCTTTTGAGCAGCTGCTCAACCATGAAATCCAAATTTTCTCATCGCCCACATAACTGTCATAGTAGTTGCAGTGGATCCTGATGCAGTTTGGAATTCCTGCGTGATGGTCCGGATAGATGTCTGCCTACTACACATTAGGACCCTCTTCAACTGTCGGCGCTCTCTGTCAGTCAACAGACGAGGTCGGCCTGTACGCTTTTGTGCTGTCCATGTCCCTTGACGTTGACAATTCACAATCATATCGGAAACAGTGGACCTGGGGATGTTTAGAAGAGTGGAAATCTCGCATACAGACGTATGACACAAGTGACACCCAATCACCTGACCACGTTCGAATTCCATAAGTTCCATGGAGCACTCCATTCTGCTCTCTCATGATGTCTAATGACTGAGGTCACTGATATGTAGTACCTGCCAGTAGGTGGCAGCACAATGCACCTAATATGAAAAACGTATGCTTTTTGGCGTGTCCGGATACTTTTGATTATATAGTGTAGCTCTATCAGTAAATGTTCACTGTACATAAAAGCATGCTTGTGTTGGACCTCTGCTTATAGCTAGCGACATTTGCCACAAGTGTCAATAGTGCAGCAGTTCAGCAGTTCTTCAGCAACAAACTGAGTGAAAGAGGAGGAGGTATATTTGGAAAAGACTGTGATACGGGAAGATTTCAGTTAGATTACATCATGGTCAAACAGTGGTTCTGAAATAAGATACTGGATTGTAATTCATACCCGATAGCAGTTATAGACTTACATCACAATATAGTAGTGATTAAGAGTAGGCTCAAGCTTAAGAGACTAGTTAGGAAGAATCAATACACAAAGAAGTGGGATACAGAAGTAGTAAAGGATGATTAGATACAGTTTAAGTTCTCGATGTCTATAGCTCAGTAGGCAATGCAGTTGAAGAGGGATGGAAATCTCTAAAAATTGTAATTACAGAAGTTGGAAAGAGAAACATAGGTACAAAGGAGGTAACTGCGAAGAAACCATAGGTAACAGAAGAAAACCTTCATCTGGTCCACGAAAGAAGTAAGTACAAAATTGTTGAGGGAAATTCACAAATACAGAAATACAAGTCACTGAGGAATGAAATAAATAGGAAGTACACAGAAGCTAAGACGAAACAGCTGCGTGAAATATGTGAAGAAATCGAAAAAGAAGTGATTGTCGGGAGGAATGACTCAGGATGCAGGAAAGCCAAAAGAACCTTCAGTGAAATTGAAAACAAGGGTGGTAACATTAAGAGTGTAACGGGACTACCACTGGTACATGGAGAGGAGAGATCGGATAGGTGGAAGGGGTGCATTGAAGGCCTCTTTGAGGTGGAAAATTTGTCTGATGTGGTAGATAAGAAACAGGAGTCGATTTGGAAGAGATGGGGGATCCAATATGAGATTCAGAATTCAAAAGAGCTATAGAGGACTTATGATCAAATGTGGCTAAAGCGACCGATAAAATTCCAACAGAATTTCGAAAATCATTGGAGGAAGTGGCAACAAAACGACTATACACGTTGGTTGTAGGATGTATGAATCTGGGGACGTATCATTTGACTTTCACAGAAACACAGTTTAGAAGACTGCAAGAGCTGCGAAGTGTGAGAATTATCTCACGATCAGCTTAACAGCTCATTCATCCCAGATGCTGACAAGAATAACATACATAAGATGGAAAAGAATATTGAAGGTATGTTAGATGTCAGTCAATTTGGCTTTATGAAAGGTAAAGGCAGCAGAAAAGTAATTCTGACATTGCCATTGATAATGGATTTGTCGACCTGCAAAAAGCGTTCTACATTGTAAAATGGTGTAGGATATTCAAAATTCTGAGAAAATTAGGGGTGAGATATAGGGAGAGAGAAATAATATGCAATATGCACAAATACCAAGAGGAAATAATAAGAGTTGGCGACCAAGAAAGGAGTGCTCGGATTAAAACCGGCGTAAGACAAGGATGTAGTAGCCTTTCGCCCCTACTGTTCAATCTGTACATGGAAGAAGCAATGTTGGAAATAAAAGTAAGGTTCAGGAGTGGGATAAAAATTCAAGATCAAAGGATATCAACGACACAATTCGCTGATGGCTTTGTCAGCCTCAGTAAAAGTGAAGAAGAATTACAGGATCTGCTGAAGGTAATGAAGAGTCTAATGAGTACAGAAATGGATGGAGAGTATATCGAAGAAAGACAAAAGTAATGAGGTGTAGCAGGAATGAGAACCCCGAGAAACTTAACATCAGGATTGATGGTTATAAAGTAGATGAAATTAAGGAATTCTAATACCTAGGCAGCAAAATAACCCATGACGGACAGATTAAGGAGGACATCAAAAGCAGACTAACACTGAAAAAAATGGAATTCCTGACCAAGAGAAGTTTACTACTATCAAACACAGGTCTTAATTTGTGGAAGAAATTTCTGAGAATTTTTGTTTGTAGTATGGAATTGTGTGATACTGAGAAATGGAATGTGGGAAAACCAGGAGAGAAGAGATTCGAAGCATTTAAGACGTGATGATAAAGAAGAATCTCGAAAACTAGGTGGAGTGAAAAGATAAGGATCGATGAAATTCTGCACAGAATCGGTTTGGAAAGGAATTTGTGGAAAACTTTGACAAAAAGAATTTGCATGATGATAGGACATATGTTAAGACATCAAGGAAAGTCTTCCATGCTACTAGAGGGAGCTGTAGAGGGAAAAAACTGCGGAGGGTGATTGGAACACATCGGGCAAACAACTGAGGATGCAGGTTGCAAGTGCTACTCTGAGATGAACAGGTTGGCACAGGTGTGGAATAGTGGTGTGTGGCACCAAACCATTTAGAAATCTGAAGACTCAAACAAAAATTTTATTTGAAGTGCTCTTGTGTTCACTATCCTTTCACTTAATGTCCACATTCATATGGCCACCTTCCGTCCACTTACCATTAGCAATGAAGACTTAGCGTTTCCGACTCGTACCATAGCTGTACTTACAGTCTTAACATACAGATCGTTCCCCCTTATACGTTAAATACCTTGTACTGGTCTATCCGTGGTCTATGGGTAGCGTCTTTGATTCGTAATCAAAACGTTTTCGGTCCCAGGTTCGATCCCCGCCACTGCCTAAATTTTGATAAATAATCAGCATTGGCGGCCGAAGACTTCCGGCATAAGAAGTCAGCATCATTCTGCCAATGGCCTTGTCAAAGAGGGCGGAGGAGGGGATAGCGGTTCGGGGCAGTCTCTTGTCCTAGAGGTGGGAAATTGCCCCTAAAGGCGGAAGAATCAGCAATGATCAACGACATGAGGATGCAGAAGGCAATGGAAACCACTGCATTAAAGACAGGTAACGTGTATCCACAGGACATGTGGCCCGTATTTGAAGAAGTGTCATGATGATTTCACCATTGGCAAAAGATTACGGAATAGTCCCCCATTCGGATCTCCGGGAGGGGACTGCCAACGGGGAGGTTACCATGAGAAAAAGATTGAGTAATCAACGAAAGGATAACGTTCTACGAGTCGGGGCGTGGAATGTCAGAAGCTTGAACGTGGTAGGGAAACTAGAAAGTCTGAAAAGGGAAATGCAAATGCTCAATGTAGATATAGTAGGGGTCAGTGAAGTGAAGTGGAAGGAAGACAAGGATTTCTGGTCAGATGAGTATCGGGTAATATCAACACCAGCAGAAAATGGTATAACAGGTGTAGGATTCGTTATGAATGGGAAGGTAGGGCAGAGGGTGTGTTACTGTGAACAGTTCAGTGACCGGGTTGTTCTAATCAGAATCGACAGCAGACCAACACCGACAACGATAGTTCAGGTATACATGCCGACGTCGCAAGCTGAAGATGAACAGATAGAGAAAGTGTATGAGGATATTGAAAGGGTAATGCAGTATGTAAAGGGGGACGAAAATCTAATAGTCATGGGCGACTGGAATGCAGTTGTAGGGGAAGGAGTAGAAGAAAAGGTTACAGGAGAATATGGGCTTGGGACAAGGAATGCAAGAGGAGAAAGACTAATTGAGTTCTGTAACAAGTTTCAGCTAGTAATAGCGAATACTCTGTTCGAGAAGCACAAGATGAGGAGGTATACTTGGAAAAGGCCGGGAGATACGGGAAGATTTCAATTAGATTACATCATGATCAAACAGAGATTCCGAAATCAGATACTGGATTGTAAGGCGTACCCAGGAGCAGATATAGACTCAGATCACAATATAGTAGCGATGAAGAGTAGGCTGAAGTTCAAGACATTAGTCAGGAAGAATCAATACGCAAAGGAGAGGGATACGGAAGTACCAAGGAATGACGAGATACGTTTGAAGTTCTCTAACGCTATAGATACAGCAGTAAGAAATAGCGCAGCAGGCAGTACAGTTGGAGAGGAATGGACATCTCTAAAAAGGGCCATCACAGAAGTTGGGAAGGAAAACAAAGGTACAAAGAAGGTAGCTGCGAAGAAACCATGGGTAACAGAAGAAATACTTCAGTTGATTGATGAAATGAGGAAGTACAAACATGTTCCGGGAAAATCAGGAATACAGAAATACAAGTCGCTGAGGAATGAAATAAATAGGAAGTGCAGGGAAGCTAAGACGAAATGGCTGCAGGAAAAATGTGAAGACATCGAAAAAGATATAATTGTCGAAAGGACAGAATCAGCATACAGGAAAGTCAAAACAACCTTTGGTGACATTAAAAGCAACGGTGGTAACATTAAGAGTGCAACGGTAATTCCACTGTTGAATGCAGAGAAGAGAGCAGATAGGTGAAAGAATACATTGAAAGCCTCTATGAGGGTGAAGATTTGTCTGATGTGATAGAAGAAGAAACAGGAGTCGATTTAGAAGAGATAGGGGATCCAGTATTAGAATCGGAATTTAAAAGAGCTTTGGAGGACTTACGGTCAAATAAGGCAGAAGGGATAGATAACATTCCATCAGGATTTCTAAAATCATTGCGGGAAGTGGCAACAAAACGACTATTCACGTTGGTGTGTAGAATATATGAGTCTGGCGATATACCATCTGACTTTCGGAAAAGCATCATCCACAAAATTCCGAAGACGGCAAGAGCTGACAAGTGCGAGAATTATCGCACAATCAGCTTAACAGCTCATGCATCGAAGCTGCTTACAAGAATAATATACAGAAGAATGGAAAAGAAAATTGAGAATGCGCTAGGTGACGATCAGTTTGGCTTTAGGAAAAGTAAAGGGACGAGAGGGGCAATTCTGACGTTACGGCTAATAATGGAAGCAAGGCTAAAGAAAAATCAAGACACTTTCATAGGATTTGTCGACCTGGAAAAAGCGTTCGACAATATAAAATGGTGCAAGCTGTTCGAGATTCTGAAAAAAGCAGGGGTAAGCTATAGGGAGAGAGGGGTCATATACAATATGTACAACAACCAAGAGGGAATAATAAGAGTGGACGATCAAGAACGAAGTGCTCATATTAAGAAGGGTGTAAGACAAGGCTGTAGCCTTTCGCCCCTACTCTTCAATCTGTACATCGAGGAAGCAATGATGGAAATAAAAGAGAGGTTTAGGAGTGGAATTAAAATACAAGGTGAAAGGATATCAATGATACTATTCGCTGATGACATTGCTATCCTGAGTGAAAGTGAAGAAGAATTAAATGATCAGCTGAACGGAATGCACAGTCTAATGAGTACACAGTATGGTTTGAGAGTAACTCGGAGAAAGACGAAGGTAATGAGAAGTAGTAGAAATGAGAACAGCGAGAAACTTAACATCAGGATTGATGGTCACGAAGTCAATGAAGTTAAGGAATTCTGCTACCTAAGCAGTAAAATAACCAATGACGGACGGAGCAAGGAGGACATCAAAAGCAGACTCACTATGGCACAAAAGGCATTTCTGGCCAAGAGAAGTCTACTAATATAAAATACCGGCCTTAATTTGAGGAAGAAATCTCTGAGGATGTACGTCTGGAGTACAGCATTGTATGGCAGTGAAACATGGACTGTGGGAAAACCGGAACAGAAGAGAATCGAAGCATTTGAGATGTGATGCTATAGGCGAATGTTGAAAATTAGGTGGACTGATAAGGTAAGGAATGAGGAGGTTCTACGCAGAATCGGAGAGGAAAGGAATATGTGGAAAACACTGATAAGGAGAAGAGACAGGATGATAGGACATCTGCTAAGACATGAGGGAATGACTTCCATGGTACTAGAGGGAGCTGTAGAGGGCAAAAACTGTAGAGGAAGACAGACATTGGAATACGTCAAGCAAATAATTAAGGACGTTGGCTGCAAGTGCTACTCTGAGATGAAGAGGTTAGCACAGGAAAGGAATTCGTGGCGGGCCGCATCAAACCAGTCAGTAGACTGATGACAAAAAAAAAAAAAAAAAAAAACCTTCTACTGTTCCTTTCTTTATTCTGGGATTTAAGCCCTCCTGCAGCACAGATCAGTGGCACAGTCTATCAGGTTGCCTACTAGGTAGATATCAACAGCTTAATAAAAACATTTTTGGGGGTAGGCGCATCTCGGACAGGTGATGTTAAAGTTGTCGCACTACTTAATTACGCAAGACACATGTAAAAAATGAGAGGGGGACAAATAATCTTCGACTGGACCTTTATTTTAGGTCATTTGTAGTTACAGAGCGGTACAGGGCTTCCGACACCAACAAAATTGAGGTATCCCTGCTTGTTGGAGATCTACATGACCCTGAATGCTTACTTTTCAGCCAAAAAATTTCATTATGTCTCAATTTATTTCCTCAAAATATCATATGTGAACTAGGGGTACAGCGATGAAGGCGATATGTGCTGCATATCTGTAGCACCCAGAACCAGCTGCGGTGGTTAGGATAATGTGAGGCGTGAGCAGCCATTGTGGGCCAAGTAAGGTGTGATGTAATTCTGAAGTCGATCAATCACCAACACTTGATCAGCCATATGATGAAGAATCATTCTAGCACTGCAGCATACAGGAACTATTGTCTCACAAATTAATGTCTCCAGTAAGTCTGTGTATTAATCTTGAAATGTATTTAGTACTTAATTAATACAATGTGCATTTGTAATCCAGATGAGTAATGCACATTAGTGTGGTGACAGTTAATTGTAAAATAGTTTGATCCATGATGACAGGATAAGACCGACCTGAATGAGAATGATTGGTATAGGTGAAGAGTTCATGATCGCCAGACTATTCTCAAATAAATATTATGAGTCTCTGCATAGTGTCATAGAGTGATGTAGTCTGACAGTGGTAATTATGATCTCAAGCTCGCACTACGACCTTAAGCTGAGAGTCTACTGGATGATATACAATAGGAGTGAACTACATGACGACAATCTCGCATTTTTTAATTCCACACTCATCATTAGTAGGGGGATGAGGCCGACACAAGTGGATTTTGTTAGCGCGGGTTACCTACATCATGGACAGATATGCACTCAGATATAAACCTATTGTCCTCCTTTGATTGACAGGTACTTAACATACTGTTGTCCTTGACAGCCTGTTCTGCTAAGAGGATCCTTTCTTTTGATTGACAGGCACCTTACCTATTGTTCCCCCTCTCACGCCCTCCCCTTCAGGAAACCCAGCCCCTCACTGCTACAGATACACTTTCAGGTCTGAGTTATTGGAATAGCCCCTCTCATTTTTATCAATTTCATTGACTACTTAATTAAATTGGTCAGTTATTTAACCTCTCCCCCTCTGGTTAACCCCTCTCCTTCCTCTCTTCCTCCTGGAAATTGGCAGGAAAATGATTCAGTTGCTCAGTCATTTGGAGGGAATTCAGTTGCAGTGTGTGGAACATTGTTTAAAGACTTAAGACAATGTATAGAATATTATTTAATTATTTATGGCAGTGCATGGAATATAGTTTATTTATTTAGTTAAAGAATTTGTGTGTATGGAATATTGTTTAAACAATTTAGAGAATGTGTGGAATATTGTTTATTTAAACAATTAAGGGGATTCAAAACAATGTATGGTATATATGGAAACTGGTGGGTCTTTGATGGAGAGGAAGGATCACATAACAGGAAATTCAAGGGTATATTGCTTATTTATAAAAAATCCAGTTTGTGGGGGTTGGATTTATCTTGCTCATCATTCTATGCTGTTTGGAAACATGTAGGTCTTTTAAGAAGTAATTACATGGGGCAAATATGTTGCATAACGTAATGGTTAGCACTGTACTCTGGGTGTCTTAACCTTATGTTCAGCCCTTTGTCGGCACTTAACCTATTGTTAAGTGGTATTCCATGTCACCCACATTTCCTTAAACAATTGTACCGGCTTCAATACCAAATTAAGTAATTATTTATGTCCTCCCACCAGTTTTCGAATTTCACATGCTTTTGAACGCTATATGTGGTGCATTCTCCTTTGTCACCTACCTATTGTACTGCGTTTCACATAAACATTATGCAAATTAACCTAGTGTTCTGCTCTTAACTTGCTGTTGTGCTCCATGTCACCCACTCATGCACACCCTCCACTTAACTACTGTGCTGCTAACACCACGTTGGTATAAAACATTTATGCAAATTAATTAAATCGATATTCTTCACATGAATGGGGTTGTTATTGTTTTAATTCACACCATCCTATTAGTCAGAGAAATCGATGGAATATAGTTTTACCAAAAGATCGCTAATAAAAAACACATCCCGCCACCCGATGCCTATGCCGCTGACTCTGCACACGCCCCTAATAATCAGGGTATTGCCGGCCACTGTGACCGAGCGGTTCTAGGGCGCTCCAGTTCAGAACTATGCTGCTGCAATGGTCACAGGTTAGAATCCTGCCTCGGGCATGTATGTGTGTGATGTCTTTAGGTTAGTTAGGTTTAAGTAGTTTAAGTCTAGGGGACTGATGACCTCAGATGTTTAGTTCCATAGTGCTCAGAACCATTTTCTTCTTTAGTCGGGGTACAATGGCAGCCTCCGCAAACTGACGATGCGTCCGTCAGCTGCTGAGCCATATACTGGCATCCCTTTTATGCTTGACACCTCAGAAATTCCTGTCGAAATACGTGTTCACCTAGGCACAGTTGCTGGCGTGATGACGCATAGCTGTGGTGCAGGTCCAGTGCTGAGAGAGATGTTTGCAAAGCGGCTAAAAGGTTCTCTGCCCTGTTGCATTGCTTCCCAGAATAACAAAGGTTGAATCCTAACGGGACAGCGCATTCGTCACTGAATTTAATTGTCAAACTGCTGCCTGTGTTGGTGTGGTAGCACTGTCTACCATTTGTTTCTGCAGATGATACTTCCAGTGGCAAAACTATATTGTACAAATTGCCACATTACACTGACAGTTAAACCCCACAAAAGTTGTCTACAGATCATCAAACACATACAAGTCTCACAAGAATATTGGGAACCTGTGTAACTACAATTAAGTATTGCGATTGCTGCTGCAGTCTGACACTGTTCGATGTACAGGTAATGTCTCCTGTTGACAGCTGTGGCCCTGGAACGGGTCTCAGTATCTATAGCGCACTCACAGCTATTGATATGCTGAATCTATACGTCCCTCACGATAGGACACACACTTATTTTCTCTGGTCATGAAACAACATAAGCCATAGTAACATTACACTGCAATATATACACATTTTACACAAACAGTGCCATTACCTTTTATATCTGTACAGCGCCCGAAAAAATTATGGTATGCCTACACTCACACTGGCTATATGTCTCGATTCTCCCCAGTCCTACGTAATGATCTGTCTTCGAATCAGCGCCTCTGCAAGGTGCTGCATCCTGCCAAGACTCTCTCAAAGAAGTGTTATGAAGGACATGAATCCAGCACTGTGTGATAATGAATACTGTACCAGCAGATGTAATGCTTGGAAAGACATTACCGACATGGGTGGAGTACTGTAAACAATATCACTAGCGATAGAACAAGGAAAATGAGAATGTAAGCTTAGGGCTGTCGAAGAGGGGACTTATTGTTACAGCCGTATTGCCCGCCCTCTTTTTACACTATAGCAGGTCCAGTTGAACACTTGCATTGCTATATCGTGTAGCTGTATACGAAATAAATCTATCACCATTTATGTTCGGATATACATCTCAGTGCACTGAAATCACAATTCACCATGTCCAATCTATCCTTCCATAATGACTAGACATACGTAATTTTTTTGTTTTTGTTTTTATGTGAACAGTAGTTTTATTACTTCCCTCAAATATATGTCTGAACATAAGCCATGGTACCTTAACATTCAAGCAGCAGCAGAACATTTCAGACTATCAATTATAGGCGCATAAAAAAAGTGATACGTCCACACTTGCGCCAGCTGGGTGTCATTTTCGCACTGCAAAAAAGCCTCCCGCCATTACGTATTTGTCGATGAATAAATGATGTAATTACAATTTATAAAAGCTCTAGAGTCCTTTCGGTTTATCGATTTCACCACTTCCACGAAACGTTTTGGTATTTTCGATGCTTGTAAATCCAGCCAACATACAGTGGCGTCTTTTATATACATATATTCAGACCGCCAAGTAGGGGTTTGTGTCAGTGCATTCCATGCATTGCTTCCACCACCCAGATCACACAATTTTCCCCTGACACTGAGCTACTGAGTAACTAGAAACTTATCCCATCTTCTGTGACGTCACTGGTTGGTGTTGAAATTACTGTAAAATTGCTATAATTGTTCATACTAACAACTGTGAAGTTTATTACTACAGTACATTGACGGTGTCTTTTCCATCCCACCCGTCCATTGGTACACTGTTTGTTACCACATAATGATTGACTGACATCGCTTGCTTGAGTTGTTCAAGAAATGTGTCTGAATTCATAAGGGACCAAACTTCTGTGGTCATCAGCCCTAGACTAGTTACACTAGCTTACGATAAGGACAACATACACACACCCATGCCCGAGGGAGGATTCGAACCTCTGGCGGGAGGGGTGTGTGAATTGGAGAAAGAGTTTCGGTGGAGGGGCAACACCTTCTGGGGATGCCTAGCACTGGAGCAGTGATCACGTACATGACTCCAATATGAGGAATCGGTCGAAATTGAATGCAGAGCCATCAGCTATTCCGTAACTGTGAGAATTGAGTTTAATTGTAGAGGTCGTCAATCACCTTCAGAGAGCTGTTTGGAAACTCTCCACAACGCCACCAAACTCTTCCAGTTTCCTTATGTTGTAACTGTCTTTTATTTAAAATCATCCAGTGTGTCTGGTGTATTATGGCAGCAGCAGTAACAACATAGACCTCGAAGTCGTGTCAGAAAAAACAAAATGTATGGCAGTGTACAAAGCGTGTTACAGCAGAAATAAACAATGTTTAAATAACGACACAGGGTCACAGGGAGGGTCTCTTGGACTTACAGTATAGTTTGCGGGTTACGGTCATCCTTCTACAGTACAGGTGATGCAACTTTACACTGGTCAATGCAATGGATCAATAGCTGTATATTTAATAGGATCGTCACATGTGCTTGATGCCAGCATGCAGACTGTATTTACTATCTATATGTGGGAGGGGAGAGGTGCGTAAAAAATATTATCGAGTTCTCTATCGGATGAAGTTAGTGGAGGTTTTATAGTTTGTAATTTTTCTCTCTTGGGTGGTATAGAATAACGAAAATAGCTTGTTGGGGTGATAGACGTGAATGGGTCGTGAAGGACGTGGATCTGCTTCGGACTGCAGTATCTGTATGAAGTTTGGGGGGCACACCACAATGCAGTTGCAAAATCCTCATCCTTCACCCAGTTCCCATACTGTCTTTTATGCTACCTCGTGTTGCAGGAGCAGGTTTCGTTTGGCGCTGACTCTACACATCGTACATTGTTGGCGGAGCTAAGAAAACTTGTTTTCATTTCCATTGAATGGTCCAAACACGGTCCTGTAGCACTAACTCAGGTCACTCTGTTTCTACACAGGTTGCAGAAGCTGGTAGACAAAGTTCTCGCAGACTTCTGCTCAGTTCCGATTTAAATTGGAGGGATCACATGCGCAAAACTGCAGAAATGGCGGCAGCTGCAAGAGGCACTGGGACTACCTAAAATTTTACTGTAGCAGATAGGTTCGAAAAAGGTGACTCGTTTCGACATGTGAGACTGCCAGAAATATGATCACTAGTGGCTGTAATCATTAAAAGACTTCTCTATCGTATACAATGCAGATATGTAGTTGAATGGAAAGACTTGATTCCAAATCCGAAACAGCATTTCTACCGGAAAGCATAGCACTAGAGCTCTGGAAAGCTAGTGTACATTTCTTACAACCTCAATCAGCACACCATCTACTGTTTGTGATCCTTCTCAATCAACCATCGCCTATAACCCAGTTGATGTATCACCGAACCTCTGACGTGGCATCGAGACAGAGTGAGTTACAAATACTGGAGAAATATCTAGCGGCGGCGTGTGGGAGTTGCAAATACAGGTTTCATACCCTATTCCTTAGCCAAATCACTTTCTACAGTAAATTCGGTAGTTTTATTACAAGACTGCACCGTTGGCGACGGATAACTGCACTGTTGGGCTGATAATATAAACTCTTGTGATCACACTCTATATTCAGTGTCGCAGTATTTGTCTGTAAAAACCACTTTATTCGGAGGTAATGCTATACCTCGTTTTATAAAGCCAGTGCAGCATTTAACATGGATACTTCTATGCAAATGTAGAACCAAGACCGCTTGTGACTGTAACATACAGTACTTGTTGCAATCGTGTTTTTAACATCTGGCGGTTTGTAAAACGATTACTCCCTTCTTTCTTAGACACAGTTGTACGACTCACAAGAAAAACGTATGAGACATGAACACCCATCGCTGATTTTCCGTCAGTATTATGTCGTGTCGCCAGCAATCATTTATTGGTGAAGTATTATACTCAGTAGTAGGGGATGCGTGATAGGTTCACCTTGAGCATCAAGCTTAGAGACTATGTGTTTGTGTTCCAACATGTGTAAAGCAAATGACTATGTCCAGTCGTAAGGAAGGTATAGATTTGACGGGGAATACTGTGATAGCAAAGGGAAGAGTATATCAAGTCATAAGAATCGTAGAGATATTTCTATTTACAGAGCCATAGCTGTCAGCAGGGTGTATTTACGATACTTCGCTCATTGTCGAATGTTGTGCAACTGAGACCTCAATCATAGCATTTAATTGTAAGTATAGCGACCAAATATATATGTGGCCGACTTCGTAGGACGATTCTGTCTATGCATGCTTGGCGCAGCGCCAGCAGTGGCCTGTGGCGGGAATGATTCACGTTTCCCTCTAATAGCAGGAGCCGTCCGAATGGAGAGGCCCGTTGGGATGCAGGAATGTAGTTGACTTAACCGTGTCGTCCTCTAGACTGCCGAATAGCGGACTAATATGTAGTATGTGTTGGACAGCTTTCGTGATTACGTAGAAATGTGAGAAGATTCAATATGGACATGTGTTTGCGCTGGACCATTATTCCTTCCCAGGTAAATTGTCCAATTGGCTGATTCTTCACATTTCACATCTTTATGTGGTTGAGAGAAGATCGATTGTGGTGTGTGTTGAGTGCATCTAGCAGTTGAAATAATGGTGGAGGACACGTTTGCTGGTTCTCTAGACATCAGAAACACCTTAGTGGACTTTGCAAATTATAAGGATGGTTTGGAATCTGTTATAGAACCAACATGGGTATTCGCGAGTAGAAATATCAGTTTCCTCTATATTTGTCGAGTTTTCAAGTAAAGGTCTTCGCAGATGGGATAAATTTCTAGTTACTAAATGGCTCACAATGATATCTTAATCAGGGGAAAATTGTGCGATCTGGGTGTGGAAGCTATGCATGGAATGCACTGACACAAATCCCGAATTGGCGGTCTGAACATATGTAAACAGGTTGATCCGTTGATAGTGACCAGGCCAAATATCTCACGAAATAAGCATCAAACGAAAAGACTACAAAGAACGAAACTCGTCTAGCTTGAAGGGGGAAACCAGATGGCGCTATGGTTGGCCTGCTAGATAGGGCTGCCATAGGTCAAACGGATATAAACTGCGTTTTTTTTTAATAGGAACCCCATTTTTTAATTGCATATTCGTGTAGTAACTAAAGAAATATGAATGTTTTAGTTGGACCACTTTTTCCGCTTTGTGATAGATGGCGCTGTATAATAGTCACAAACGTATAAGTACGTGGTATCACGTAACATTCCGCCAGGGCGGACGGTATTTGCTTCGTGATACATTACCCGTGTTAAAATGGACCGTTTACCAATTGCGGAAAAGATCGACATCATATTGATGTATGGCTATCATGATCAAAATGTCCAACGGGCGTATGTTATGTATGCTGCTCGGTATCCTGGACGACATCACCCAAGTTTCCAGACCGTTCGCCGGATAGTTACATTATTTAAGGATACAGGAAGTGTTCAGCCGCATGTTGAATGTCAACCACAACCTGCAACATATGATAATGCCCAAGTAGGTGTTTTAGCTACTGTCGCGGGTAATCCGCACAACAGTAGCAGAGAAACTGCGTGAGAGTCGGGAATCTCGAAAACGTCGGTGTTGAGAATGCTACATCAACATCGATTGCACCCGTACCATATTTCTATGCACCAGGAATTGCTTGGCGACAACTTTGAACGTTGTGTACAGTTCTGCCACTGGGCACAAGAGAAATACGGGACGATGACAGATTTTTTGCATTTAGCGATGAAGCGTGTAAAGAAACTGGTTCTCTACTTCTAAAAAAAAAAAATAATAAAACATGACCTATACAAGGAATCTGATTACCCCTGTTAGACATGGACGAAAAAAAAAATTGGCATAGTCTTTGTCAGAACGTGCAGAATCTTATTTGAGGACAATAAGACGTCAATTTTAATCTAAACATGGTTCGCCAATGTTTACGTAATAAAAAAATAAATTAAGTAATTCAGTACAATTATTATATAGATGCGATAAATCACTCTAACGGGGGCCAAATGAACAATTAAAGTCAATATAATTGTAATAGGGCTGCAAAAGTAAAAACAAATTATTGTAGGGGCCTACATAGACATCGCGCATCTGCTAGATGCCCACGAAATACGTAATTTTGTTTTGAAGTTGGCAGTCAATGAGAAAATAGGTGCCGTTTTCAAGCAGTAATGGCGGACAGGATCAGCTGGTAATATACGTAATTTTATTGTAGCTAGTTTTACTATGCAAAAAATAAAATATTTACTCCCTTCAAAAGAAGTTACAAACAAACATTAAAACAAAATTGTAATGAGCAGCAAAGTCTCTGAGAAGAATTTTGAAAGAAAAATATTAATTGAACTTTAATTTGGCGGGTTTTCAACACTGTCAACAGGACGAAATAATGGAAAGAATATTTATTGGGACTAAACAAAATTGAGATATTGTGACAGTATTTTTAAAATAGTTAATTTGACTGCAATTGTCTTTAATTTTGAAATGAGAGAGAGCGTAATAATTTCTTTTAATGTCTTAACTGTTGCTGCAAGCAGTGCGATGACGTCAGCGGTGGTCCGCGCGGACCATGTGTGAAGTTAATCCTGGTTCGTGGCGTGAAGATAATGATGGATCCTCCTGTTTCAATAATATTGCAGTTACGGCGGTGGTCCAAGTATCCATTGTAGTCGAATCAGCTGGCAGTACTGGCGCGATAATATTAGTTCCAGTGTGTGCGTTGTCGCTACGCGCGCGACGTTTTATTATTAAAAGTTTATTAATCATGCGGTGCGGGTAGGTCGGAATTATGCAATGTCTTTAGTATTTACGATATATATTCGGTTAATGCCAAAACTTCGCTCGGTTCTTTCATCGTGTTGCCACAGGAAAACAGTCACATGTCTTTATCACTATAACAGTCTGTTAAACATCAGTTCAATTTACGTCTTTAAGACAGTTTGGACGATATAATAAATGTTTCTTGATCAAATCACAGCACTGTTCTTTTACTTAACATTTTGGTTTGTTCCACTTTCACGCAATTCTAACAGTTAGTGTCTCCACACGACAATGGTGTCTGATTCATGGCTAATTGTCACAAGTTCACACAGTTTGTACAATCGTCAACGCAAACACTCGATATACCTTTCAGGTTTCACTGTTCACTTAATAATGCACGAGCTCCTATTAACACAGCGGACGCACTGTAATTAATTGTTCCTGCGCGTATCACCGTCTTTCACTCCGAACTTTGCCACGTTTTTCCACCCGCGAACCGGCCACGTACCACAACGACTCGCACGCTCTCTATCGATAGTCGTTCGCTCTCTCTCTGACACAAAGACCTTGTAAAAAATAACTAGACTCACTGATGGCGCTGCAGTCGCGGGATAATTTGAACCTTCGGCTGGACGCCATTATAGTGGTTGTAGTCTGATGTGTTGTGTAGTATTGTTGTTTAGGAAGACCCTGATTCAACGTTGTATATTTGTTGGGGCGTACATACAGTATCTGTTACTCGTAATTCTACTGTCTGTACATTCCAATCAAAAGAAGTACAATGGTGAAGAGTTGTGCAGTGATTATTTGTACAAATAAATTCGAGAAAGGAACGAATATTACATTTTACAGGTATGTGAATATTTTAAGTTGTTTTGTATGTCAGTGCGCTTGCTTAATAAATGTTTTTGTAACACGGTATTAGCATAATGTCTGTGCATCTATTTGCAGATTTCCTTTCTCAAAACCACACCTGTTACAAAAATGGTTACACGCTGTCAGGAAGCAAGATTTCCGACCGACAGAATACCATTTTACACGTTCTGATCATTTTGAAGAAAGTTGTCTTATCGGTAGTGTTTTCATGGTCTAGGTTAGGTTGAAACTTGATAATTTGGTCGTGAGTTGCCAAAGCACTATGCCATATATAACGCACTTCTCGTCATAAAATCTAAAGCAAGGTAGAGTCAGAAAATATCTATTAATATAGTGGGCAAATCTTCGAGTATTTTTATGCATTTTGCGTACATCTATCGTAAACGAACTACGAAAAATGCTAGGGGTCCAGTACATAACTTTTAGCTACGGCAGATTCCATGTAATACGTAAGATAAATTCATAAACAGTGACTAGTTGCTGTTTGTTCATAAATTAAAAAGTATATTGTAGTAACGTATTTAAATGAGGCATTATGTTTGCGACCTAACTTAAGGGAAGGCGTTTTATAACCAAAAGCGATGTATAAACATTCGAACTCCGCGCGTCAGTTTACCACTCTAATGGCCGCCGCCAGCTATTCAATTTGTCCGCTCTTCACAGTCGACCACTCGTGCGGTTGTGGGGCCTGCTCTGACACAGTACTTCTCCTAGCCTAACCAAAGATTTACAAAGCATATAGAACCACCGACAACGCTTGACAACATGCGTCAGTGCATTGTCAATGCATGTACGAACGTTACGGAAGGCGAACTACTCGCTGTTGAGAGGAATGTCGTTACACGTATTGCCAAATGCATTGAGGTTGACGGAAATCATTTTGAGCATTTATTGCATTAATGTGGTATTTATAGGTTATCACGCTGTAACAGCATGCGTTCGTAGAAATGATAAGTTCACAAAGGTACATGTATCACATTGGAACAACCGAAGTAAAATCTCCAAACGTACCTCGTTCTGTGTTTTACTTTAAACATCTACCTGTTAACAACTGTTCGTCTAAAATTGTGAGCCATATGTTTGTGGCTATTACAGCGCCATCTATCACAAAGCGAAAAAAGTGGTCCAACTAAAGCATTCATATTTCTTTACGTACTACACGAATATGTATAAAGCGTCATCTGGCTTCCCTCTTCAAGCTAGTCAAGTTTCGTTCTTTGTAGTTTTTCTCGTTTGACGCTTTTTTCGTGAGATATTTGGCCCAGTCACGATCAATGGACCACCCTGTATAAAAGACGCGAGTGTGTTTTGGCTAGATTTACAAATATGGAAAACACCAAAAGGTTTCTTGGAAGTGGTGAAATACTAGGGCTTTTTTAAATTGAAATTACATCCTTTATTCATCGACAAATACGAAACAGCGGGAGGAGTTTATGAGGTGCGAATGTTTTGGTTGGCAGGAGAGCCAACACCGTGTGACTAGATGAGGCCGAAAGGACGCGTTTTAGCTCACGTAGGCTGGCGTGAGGTCTGGAACAGGACAAGGAAATTAGAATTTAGAAAATAGGACATAGCTGGTGGAATACTTAACTTTAATCCATTAATGGTGAACGTCGGTCTGGACGGTGCAGGATTCACAATTTCAATAGTAACTGATAATGGCGCCTTGCTAGGTCGTAGCAAATTACGTAGCTGAAGGTTATGCTAAACTATCGTCTCGGCAAATGAGAGCGTATTTTGTCAGTGAACCATCGCTAGCAAAGTTGGTTGTAGAACTGGGGAGAGTGCTAGGAAGTCTCTCTAGTCCTGCTGTGTGGCGGCGCTCGGTCTGCAATCACTGATAGTGGCGACACGCGGGTCCGACGTATACTAACGGACCGCGGCCGATTTAAAGGCTACCACCTAGCAAGTGTGGTGTCTGGCGGTGACACCACATTCCTACCCCGCAAATCGGCGTACGTTGGTGGCATAAGGCTTCCGCCCGCCGTGGGGAGGACCCCATGTTTACGTATACGACGAGGTGGGGATCCTAACAACAGGCGAGGCTGTGCCACCCGCACCCTGCCATTCGGACCGCGGGGAGCTAGGAAACGCCTGAAAACCTGCTCCAGGGTGCACGCCAACATGCAGTGTATGCGCCCGCAGAGAGACAGGAGGGGCCGAAGGGTCGACCTCCATCGGGTCGGGGCACCCGACGGGCGAAGACGGCATATGGTCCGGAGCGGGCAAGATTCCATCCGGTCACGGGAAGCGATCGGCAGCGCGTGACCCAGGGAGGCGCCCGGCGGCTGCAGCGAAGCGTCCACTGCTGGTGTCGCCGGCGGGAGAACAGGCGACCGTGGCGGCAGCGCGTCGCCATGGGGCAAAATGGAAGGCAGCGTCGGTAACACCTGGGGCTGAGGCAGGCCAGTAGATGGGTCCCCCAGGGCGCTGACCGGACGGCACCGTCGCTGAAAGCAGACGGCGAGCGGCAGATCCCATGCGACGACAGAGGCGCAGCTGGTTGAGATGCCGGCGCACCTCACCAGAGGCCCCCAAAACCAGATACATAGCGTCCGAGGCAGCGAAGAATGCGCCCTTCAAGCCAACGCCGTGAACCTCGGTAGTGACGATAATAGAAACGTCGCCTGGAGCAAAAGCAGGTGTCTGCCGCTGCACAGGAACCTGATGCGGCGGATGCAGCAAAGACATCAAGGTTCGATGAGGGCGACCGTGGAGCAACTCAGCCGGCGAGCGACCATCTCGGGGCTGAGAGCGATACGAGGACAAAAAGAGCAATAACGCGTCCTCCCGAGAATGCGACTCTTTTAACTTCAACGTCTGTGACTTGGAAGTCCTGACCAATCGTTCAGCGGCACCGTTTAACTGTGGCTAAAACGGCGCGGACGTCAGATGTTGAATACCATTGGCCTTGCAGAATGACTGAAATTCTGCGGACATGAACTCTGGGCCATTGTCACAATAGTCTGTCGAAGACCTTCAATGCAAAAGATAGCAGATAACGCTTGGATGGTGGCAGATGACGTCGTAGAAGACATCCGGACAACAAAAGGAAAATTATTTAATGAATCTACCACAATCAACCATCGAGCATTCCAGAATGGACCAGCAAAATCGATGTGTAAGCGTTGCCAAGGGGTAGTGGCTTTTGGCCATGCAAAGAATTTCCGCAGTGGGGCTGATTGTTGTTCGTCACACACCATGCAAGAAGAGCACATATTCGTAATCGCGGCATCGATTCCGAACCAAGTACAGTGCTGACGAGCAAGTTGTTTCGTTCTCACTATACCCCAATGTCCTTGGTGGAGAAGCTGTAAGACACAGGACTGTAATGAACGTCGAACCACGACCCTGGACTGATCATTATCAGAACGCAACAGCAAAACACCACGTCGAACAAAAAGTCTCTCCTTGTGAGCAAAAAATCGGCGAACCAACGGATCCCCGATCCGTGACTTTGACAAGGGCCATTGCGTAGCAACAAAACGCAGAACGGTAGCGAGGACAGGGTCGGCAGCTGTGGCTGTAGCTACACGACGAAAATCAATCGGAAACGATTCGACCACGTCATCGGTTTCCGCATCAATGAACATGCAAGCAAGTTCGGAGTAATCGAATGCTCTATCCTCAGCAACAGGCAAACGGGACAACACATTGGCGTTTCCGTGCTTAGCAGTGGACCGATACAAGATATCGTAGCGGTACTGCGACAGGAAAATAGACCAGCGAATGAATTTCTGCGCTGTACGTGGAGGTACATGCTTGGTCGGATGAAAAAGCGATGTCAAAGGTTTATGGTCTGTGAGGATGGTAAAGTGACGACCATACAAGAAATCATGAAACTTTGTAACACCAAATACGAGAGCCAACGCTTCTTTCTCGATCTGTGAAGAATTTCTTTGCGCAGATGAGAGCAATTTGGACGCAAAGGCAATAGGGTGATCGTGCGATCCATCTTTGTGCGCAAGCACAGCACCGACCCCGAGTTCCGATGCATCTACCATCAACAAAAGGGGCTTCTGGGGATCGAATGGCGTAAGGCAAGTATTGGAAAGCAACGCCGATTTCAACTGGCGAAAGGCGCGTTCGCATTCCGTCGTCCAGACGAACGGAACACCTTTACGGCGTAAGCGATGAAGCGGAGCTGAAATGGAAGAGGCATGCGGCACATATTTATGATAATAGTTGATTTTTCCCAGCACACTCTGTAGCTGCTTTAAATTCTGCGGCGAAGGCAAGTCTTGTATGGCACGGAGGTGCTCGGGACTGGGATGTATGCCTTGGGCATTGAGTACATGTGCCAGGTAGGGCAAGTCACGAGCAAAAAACACACATTTGTCCTTCCGCAAGCGAAGACCATTTTGGCACACGTTCAATTACACCTTGTGATTCCAAATCGTGTAATGTTTTTGCGACGTCATCACGCAATGCGTGGGGAACATTGCGGGCTCTGAAAAATTTCGGTTGCGCGTTTACTTTCAGTTCCAAATGTGCTTTATAGTACTTAGCGCAACCAAGGCCCGGTGCAAAAATGTCTGCAAATTCTTCACACAGACGAGAAACACTGAAGGCACAGTCTGGTTCACTGATAGGACCTGATTTACTATATACAAGTTAAACAACTGAAATAAATCGAAACCAAACAAGTTAACTGCAGAAGAAGAACGAAGGACGTAAAATGACACAAGTTTTGTTTGTCCTTTGTATGTTGCAAGAAGGCTGCACTGTCCTAACACAGGGATGTCTTGACGTGAATAACTAGGTAACTTAACTTTTGCGGCACGCAACGGAGGTGTGCCCAGCTGTTTGTACGTGTCTTGATTGATCAGTGAAACTGCAGCTCCGGTATCGAACTGGAATGGTATCACTTTGCCGTTAATGTCCAAGTCTACAAAAAGTTTATTGTCCTGCTGACGACAAGAGCGACTGCCTAGTGCAACGTGAACTGACACTGGTACATAATCACCTGCGACTTGACGGGATTTACGGCGATGTCGACGCACACTATTTGTGGGACGAACACAGTCACTGTTAGAGAGAGTGGCACTCGGCGGAGTGGAATGAACTACATGAATTTCCATGGGCGAAGTTTCACGAGCCTGAGTATCCTTGGTTCGAATTCGGCGCGAAGCAAAGGGCCTGTAATGGTTGTGAGTGTCCGCTCTGAGCTTTTTCCGGCAAACACTCTGAACATGTCCTTTTTTATTACAGAAAAAGCAAATAGCCTAGCGTGATGGGCAATTCTCACGCGAATGTCTAGTAGCACACCGCGGGCATGATTTTAGCACTGCATTTGCGTGCCTGCGCGGCACACGTGGCTGAAAGCCTGGCGGCAGCGGCGCGGCCGGCCGCCAGGGCTGTTTTTTGCTCTGTGCGGCTCGCCCGGCGGGCCGGTTAACCTGACACACGGCTGGTGAAGTTTCAAATGGTTCCTCAGCAAAGTCAAGTGTGTCCTGCTGATCCAATATGTCCATCACTTGTTGAAGGGAGGGATTGACTAGTTTCAAAATCTGTTCCCTTATACGAACATCAGAAACGTTCTGTGCAATTGCATCATGTACCATAGTATCTGAATAAGGGAGTCCACATTGACACTCAAAAGCACAATCCCTAGTAAGGCCTTGCAAGGTTGCAACCCACTCCCGATTAGTCTGACCTGCTGTACATTTTGTACGAAAGAAGGTATACCTTTTCGCAACTACATTGACTGATCCTTTGAAATATGCATCTAATGCAGACAAAATTTCGTCGTAGGACAGAGTTGCTACGTCGCGTCGGGGAAATAATTTGACTATCACATGGTACGTTTGTACGCCGACCGAAGACAACAAAAATGGCTGCCGCTCGTTACCTTGAATTCTGTAGGCGGCGAGATGGAATCCAAATTGGCGTGACCACTCCGTCCAGCTTTCCAGTGCAGCATCAAAAGGTCGACAAGTTGGTGCAACAGCGTGTTGTGACTGCGTTAGCGAGGAGCGGCAGCTGCCGCATCGTTTTGCCTGTTGACCCTGGATGAGCTGTCCAAGGGCATCCAGTAAGGCCTGCGTCTGCTGATTCTGTAAGCGATAAAATTCGGACAGTACATCTAGAGAATGTGGCGAAGCCATTACACAAGTAAATCAGGGCAGTTTAAAGAAGAACGCGGTTTTGCCTCGTCGCCAATGTTTTGGTTGGCAGGAGAGCCAACACCGTGTTACTAGAGGAGGCCTAAACGCACGCGTTTTAGCTCACGCAGGCTGGTGTGAGGTCTGGAACAGGACATGGAAATTAGAATTTAGAAAAAAGGACGTAGCTGGTGGAATACTTAACTTTAATCCATTAATGGTGAACATCGGTCTGGACGGTACAGGATCCACAATTTCAATAGTAGCTGATAATGGCGCCTTGCTAGGTCGTAGCAAATGACGTAGCTGAAGGCTATGCTAAACTATCGTCTCGGCAAATGAGAGCGTGTTTTGTCAGTGAACCATCGCTAGCAAAGTCGGTTGTACAACTGGGGCGAGTGCTAGGAAGTCTCTCTAGACCTGCCGTGTGGCGGCGCTCGGTCTGCAATCACTGATAGTGGCGACACGCGGGTCCGACGTATACTAACGGACCGCGGCCGATTTAAAGGCTACCACCTAGCAAGTGTGGTTTCTGGCGGTGACACCACAGCGAAAATGACACCCAGCTGGTGCAAATGTGGTTGTATCATATTTTGTTTTTATGGAGCTATATTTGATAGTCAGAAATGTTATGCTGCTGCTTGAACGTAAAGGTACCGTGGCTTATGTTCCGACATACATTTCTGTGAAATCATCAAACTTCACATAAAAAACAAAAACAATTACGTATGTCTAGTCGTAACGGAAGGATAGATTGGATATGGTGAATTGTGAATTCAATTCACTGAGGAGTATATCCAAATGTAAGTGGTGATAGATTCATTTCGTAAACAGCTGCACAATATAGCAATGCAAGTGTCCAACAGGACCTACCTTAGTGAACAAATAGGGTGGGAAATACGGCTGTAACAATACATCCCTTCATCGGTACCCCTCGTTTTCCTTGTTGTTCTGTCGATAGTGATGTTGGATACAGTACACCAACCCGCATCAGTGATGTCTTTCCGAGCACTATGCATGCGGGTGCAGCATTCATTATCACTTGATGCCAGACGCATGTCATTCATAACGCTTGTTTGAGAGAATGTAGGCAGGATGCAGCACCTTCTAGAAGCGCTGATTTAAAGACTGTGAGATCATCTCCTAGGACTGAGGAGGATCGAGAGATATAGCTGGTGTGAGTGTAGGCATACCACAGTATTTTCGGGTGCTGTACAGATATAAAAGATAACTGCACTGTTTGTGTAAAATGTGTCTCTATTGCAGTGTAACGTTACTGTGGCTTCTTTTGTGGCATGACCAGAGAAAATGTGTGTGTGTCCTATGGTGAGGGATGTATAGATTCAGTACATCAGTAACCATGAGGGTATGAGAGAGAGATTTTTATGTGGAAAATTATGTGAGCTATAGATACTGAGACTCGTTCCAGAAACACAGCCATCAAGAGAAGGCATTACCTGTACATCGATTGGTGTCAGGCTGCGGCAGCAATCGTAATATTTAATTGTAGTTACACAGGTAAATATGTTCCTGCTTCCCAATATTCTAGTGAGCCTTGCATATATTTGATGATCCGTAGACAACTTTTGCGAGGTTTAGCTGTCAGTGCAATATGGCGATCTGTACTGTATAGTTTTGCCACTGAAAGCATCGTCTGCAGAAAACATTGGCGGATAGTGCCCCCACATCAGCAGAGGCAGCAGTTTGATGGTTAAATTCAGTGACAAACTGGCTGTCCTGTTAGGATTGCTAGGAACAATGCAAGCTGTGTTAATCTGGGAAGCATTACAAACAGATTTCTATAGCGCCTCCAGAGGGGGGACTTGGCTGTTATTTACACAGACATGTGATGTCAGTATAATATTGAGAACCTATTAGCTGCTATGCAAACATCTCCCTCAGTGGCGGTCCCATACTACAGCTTTGTGTCATCGCGTCAGCACTGATCCTAGGTGAACACGTATTTCGATAGGAATTTCTCAGGTGTCAAGTATGAAAGGGATGCCACCGCCTCATGCTTTCAGGACCCAAATGGACACCTGTGTGTGGCTCAACAGCTGACAGCCATGTCATCACTTCGCGGGGGCCGCCAGTGCATCTCACCTACTGGGGGCATGTGCAGAGTTTGTAGTGTAGGCGTTGGGCATTGGGTGGCGGGATGCGTTTTTTACTAACAATCTTTTGGTAAAGCTATATTCCATCGATTTCACCGACCAGCAGGATACTGTAAATTAAAAAAATTACCCCATATATGTGAAGAATATCGATTTAATTAATCTGTATAAATGTTATATACCGATGTGGTCTCGGCAGCACAATAGTTAAAGGAGTGGGTGTGCATGAGTGTGTGACATGGAGCAGAACAGCAAGTTAAGTGAAGAACACTAGGTTAATTTGCGTAATGTTTATGTAAAATACGGTACAATAGGTTGGTGACAAAGAAGAACGCACCAGTTATGGCGTTCAGCAGCATGTGAAATTGGACAAGGGTACCAGAAAATGGTGGGAGGACATAAATAATTACTTAATTTGCTATCGAAGGCGGTATAATTGTTTAAGGAAATGGGGGTGACATGGAGTACCACTTAACAGAACAATAGGTTAAGTGCCAACAAAGGGCTGAACATTAGTTAAGACACCCAGAGTACAGTGCTGAACATTAGGTTATGCAACATGTTTGCCCCATGTAATTACTTCTTACAAGACCTACATGTTTCCAAACAGTGGAGAATGATGAGCAAGAGAAATCCAACCCCTACAAACTGATTGTTATTTATAAATAAACAATGTACCTTTAAATTTCCTGTTATGAGATCCTTTCTCTCCACCAAAGAGTCACCAATCTCCATATATTCCGTACATTGCCTTGAAGCCCCATAATTGTTTAAATAAACAATACTCCACACATTGTATAAATTGTTAAAACAATATTCCATACACAGCAATAGATTTCTGGACAAATTCTTGACTAAATAAATGAACTATATTCCATGCACTGCCATAAATAATTAAATAACATTCTGTACATTGTCTAAAGTGTTTAAACAATATTCCACACCCTGCAACCGATTTCCCTCCAAATGACCAGTCAACTGAGTCTCTTTCCTACTAATTTCCAGGAGGGAGGATGGAAGTGGAGGGGGTTTACCAGAGTGGTAGCGGTTAATTAATTGATCAATTTAATTAAATAGTCAATCAATTTGATAAGAGTGAGAAGGACTATTCCAATAAATCAGACCTGAAAGTGTATCTGAAACAGCGAGGAGCTTGGTTTGTTGAGTGGGAGGGGAGTAGGAGGGGGAAGAATAGGTTAAGTGCCTGTCTATCGAAAGGAAGTATCCTTTTACCAGAACAATAGGTTATGGACCTGTCAATCAAAGGAGAACAATAGGTTAAGTACCTGTCAAACAAAGGAGGAAAACAGGTTTGCCCCTGAGTGCATAGCTGCCCCTGATGTATTCAATATGCGCTAACAAAATGCGCTCGCGCTGGCCTTATCCCTCTGCTATTACTATCCCCAAATGCGACACTGTAAGTACATGACACTAGTATACACGGGATAAAGATAGACACATGACACTAGTATATACACGGTGTTTCAAAATAAATATACAGGTTTTAGGCTTTATAACATTTATTACATTCATCTTACAATTATAAATAATACATCAAATGGAAGAGCAACTCAAACAGTTTTGTCTATATACCTGTGCCCAATGGGAAGAGTATGGAAGGACAAAGAGTGACTGAAGAACATGTTGACCGAGTGGGAGTCTTTCATGCTTACCCCAAGACATTACTCCGGAAGGTTAATCGTGAATTGGTAGTTCCAGTGACGTCTGTGTGGAGACTTTTAAAGAAACGCTTACAGTTACGTCCTTATGGTTTGCAGTTGTTAAGAGCTCTACAGCCTACAGACTACGATTTACGTGGCAACTTTGCACACGAAATGTCGCTACATGACGATGAAGATTTTCTGCATCGTGTCGTCTTCAGCGACGAATCGACATTTCACCTAAGTGGAAATGTGAACACACACAATGTGTGCATCTGCGGGTCAGGAAATCCCCACGAGATGG
The DNA here is from genome assembly GCF_021461385.2 of Schistocerca piceifrons. Classification (NCBI taxonomy): domain Eukaryota; kingdom Metazoa; phylum Arthropoda; class Insecta; order Orthoptera; family Acrididae; genus Schistocerca; species Schistocerca piceifrons. The sequence goes on from NC_060138.1 coordinate 572,066,918, forward strand.
TGTAACTGCAGCGAGACTCCCCTGAATTGAATGTTTTTAGTGCCATAGCCAAGTGGAAATTTTATGGCGTTTCTTTTTCGGTGAAGCAACTGTAACTGGTGTTTCTTATACACTGGAACGATGGCTCTTTCCTCAGTTGAAAGAAGCTTCAACAGAACTTTGCTCGGCAGCAAGATGTTGCGCAGCTTCACTGACAAAATTGAGTACGGGATTGGTTGAACGACGCTGTAACCCGCTTGATTGGCCGCAAGTGGCTAGAGGACAGTTTTGCATGACCTCCATTTTCACGCACGATCTTACGCCATCCCATATTTCTCTTTGGGAGTTAATGGAGGTTCATGTGTATGTCTCTCCACTACTAGCTGATCCACGCGACCTTAGAAACAGAATTGTTGTAACAATTTCTCCAGATACACAATCAAAGTTTTCGAAGAACTCACCCATCGACTCGATGAGCGACAAATGGTGCTCACATTGAACACTTGCGAGAAAAACTGTCTGACATGCTCTTTCATTTGGTGTAATGTTTATAGTTTTAAGTTGAATGTAGTAAAGGCTACAAAGCTTTAAACCACATATATTCAATTTGAAATAACCCTGTACTTCGCTCGGTCACAGCTACGAGACACCTTTACTTGGGAAGTGCCCTGGGTAACAAACAATGCGAGATTCTGCGTTACCGGGCTCGTGGCTTGTATGAAACTGACTTTTGAAGATTTATAAAATTGAAATTTTTCAATGTCACACGATTGGATTTACGGAGAAAATCATTCTCTCATACAAAAAATCAACAGGTACCAGGTGGCAAGTAACAAGTGGCAATTATCAATTCTTTTCAGGAGACGAAGCAGTGTGTACGAAGATCTTCTTTTGTGTATGAGAGGATATTTCTGGTAGAAGTGTTATATCCGCTATTTCTTGTTCCATTCGCCAATGGAGTATAGGAAGACCGACATTCGGTAAGTCTCCGTATGACATCTAATTTTCTCATCGTGATGATTTCTCTGGACATACTTGAGAGGAACTGATATATTGTCTGAGTCCTTTTACAACGTACGCCCTCAGAATTTCCACAATGATACACAACGCCACTGTCGTAGCCCTTGCCAGAGGAGTTTCTTGAGCATTTATGTAACGTTCTCGTACTTACGAAACAATCCCGAGACGTAAAACGCCACTCTTGGTTGTATATTCTCTTTCTCTTCTATTAATCCGCCCCGAAAAGGACCAGAGACTGACGAGTAACTGGCCTAACGCGTGCTTGGGAAGTCACGCATTTCATGGATCGCATTTAATTAAGATTGTTCCACAGAATCTCAGCGTGTAATGCTTTTCGTACTACTAGTTTTCTGTGATCGTTCCACTTATTACCACCGACGGTTATTCTTTGTATTTTACGATTGATATTGTTTCAAGTGAGTTATTAGTAACAGTGCAATCGGAGAGTAAAATTTTATAGTTATTTACGCTGATGGACGCTTACCCTTCACTGCATCAATCGTCAATCCTCCGCAGATCATCCTGCGTTTCCCTGTGTTCATCCGAAGTCACAACGTTCCTATGGACAAAAATTACAGCGTCATGGATCGTCCATCGTTAGCCAAAACTGCGCCGGTTTACTCCCGAAATTAACTTTAATCAATTTATTTCGTTCCGTTAAGTAATAGGTTGAGTTTTGATCTAATAAAGAGTTATGATTCCTGTCACAAATACTGTGCAATGTGCGTTAAGCAAGCATTTTGCTCATAGTGTGGAACTGTTTCTTATGTGTCCTGAAAGTCAAGCAACAGAGCATCTTTCTCTACAGCTAGCTCAACGACATGGACACATATATCGAGATGAGTTTCGCAAGATCTTGTTTGCGGAATCCATGTTCATTTATAAGGAGGGTACATTGGTTCCCCATGAAAGTTATCATGACTGCGCAGAAATCTCTGCAATAGACCGACATCTAGTGACCCACTAATCCTCTCCTGCGACAAACTTTTCACCGTAGAGTAGCACTTCTAACTTATGCTCTCATTTACTTGCTGTATGTATCTCAATATCTGTGTTTCTCTACAGCTTTTACCTCTATAGCTCCCTCTAGAAATACAGGGTTTACTCCGTAATATCTTAATAGCTGTCCTATCAAACTGTATCTTCTTATTCTCAGTGTTTTCCTTATATTCGTTTCCTCGCCGACTCTGCGGAAAACCCGTCATTCCTTACCTTGTAAGTCCACCTAGTTTTCGACATTTGTCTGTAGCAATACATCTTAAATGCTTCAGTTCTCTTCTATTGCGGATTCCCCACAATCCACGGTTCACTGCCATGCAATCCTGTGCAGCAAACGGACATTCTCATAAATTTTTTCCTCACATTACGGCCTATGTTTGATACTTGTAGATTTCACTTGGCCAGGAATGCGCTTTTTGTCAGTTCTTGTCTGATTTGTATGTCCTCCTTGCTCCGTCCATTATTAGATAGTTTGCTTCCTAGGTAGCAGTACTTCTTAACTTCTGCCTCAGTTCTGATGTTAAGTTTCTCGCTGTTCTCATTTCTGCTGCTTCTCGTTACTTTCGTCTTTCTTCGATTTACTTTCAGTCCATTTCTGTCCTCATTAGACAGTTAATTCCAGTTAACGGATCATGTAAATCTTCTTTTCTTTCACTGAGGATAACAATGTCTATAGCAAATCTATAGCAAATCATTCCACTCTTGAAGCTTTGTTTTATTTCCGTTATTGCATCTTCGATGTATAAATTGAACAGTAGCGTGTACAGACTACTACCCTATCTTACATCCTTTTTAATCCGAGCATTTCGTTCTTGGTCATCCAGTTTCATTTTTGGTACACATTGTATATTACCCGTCTTTCTCTATAACTCACCCCTATTTTTCTAATCTGACACGACGAATGGTACGAACATTCAGCACAGCGGACGTGTTGTAAGGTAAGGGGTGATCTTCGTGATCTGGATATGATGCATTCATTCACGTAACAAAACACTAAATGCAAAGTAATATGAACATATTTCTGAATATAATTTACTGAATTATGTACTGCGTAAACTAGAGGAATAATTCTGAAATGAAGACTGTATCAGAAGGGAATGCACCGAACCCCAAGCAGCGTCTGTGAGACAATGGGTCGCGCAGGATTAGCCGAGCGGTCTAGGGCGCTGCAGTCATGGACTGTGCGGCTGGTCGCGGCGGAGGTTCTAGTCCTCCCTCGGGCATGGGTGTGTATGTTTGTCCTTAGGATAATTTAGGTTAAGTAGTGTGTAAGCTTAGGGACTGATGACCTTAGCAGTTAAGTCTCATAAGATTTCACTCACATTTGAACATTTTTTTGAGACAATGGTTTCTGGACGCCATATTTGATGAAACGGACTGGTCTGCCCATGTTCTCGATCTGAATCCAGTGGAACACTTATGGGATGAGTTGGAAAGTCTACTTCATCCAGATCCCACCTACTAACATCACAACATTCTTCGGTTGTGGCTCTCGACGAAGTTTAGTCATTGCTACAAAAACTTAAGGACAGCTATTTGAAAGTGCCCCCATTAGATTTCAAGCTGTCTTAATCGCGAAGAGTGGGAATAATCCATATTAATGTCCACTGATAGCTGTCTGACTACTTTTTATCAGATAGTCGATTTTCGGAAAGAGCCGTTTCGTTGCAAGCAACCATAGGGAGTGAACTGCAGAGCTAAGATGTACTCCCGTAACACATTCGGCAGTGGAAAGAGTAGCCTACCATACACACTACGGCAACTCAAACAAAATGTGACTAACGTATATTACGAGACAAGCGACTCCAAAAATGTTTGTAATCGAGATGATAAACTCCAGTATAAGCGTCGAATGTTAGCCTCTTTAAAAACCAGAAGCCAAACAACGCTCGTTAGCGCTAGTTAGCGGTTGAAAACATTAGCGTGCATCAAGCCAGATACCCGCTGATAGCGTCACAGAGAAGCAGGCGGCGGCAGAACGCGGCTTTTGACCCGCACTTCGGCCGCGCCATTGTCGGGTAACGCGCTTCCCACCTGGTGGCGCAACCTTCATTTCCTCCTGTGCCGACTCTTCCTCGCAATACGGGGAAAGCGTTTCACTAGAAAGCGAAACCGAATCCCCCCAACAGCGGCAGCGCTAGTGGCGCGCGTTAACTGCGTTTACGCTCGCCCCGTCCCGCCCCTGCCGCTTATAAACCTTTCATCCTCTCTCCCTGACCACTTAGCCTCTCAGACTCCGTTAAGAGGACAGCCATGACACCTTAGAAAGCTGTTACACATCTGCTGTACATGGATGTAAAAGGCTTGTGAATACCATCTTGGGGCTTTCTCGCCATGCCGAAGAATATATTACGTTAATTTATATAAAGAGTGTTAACTGGAGGCTGGTGTGGAAGTATACGTCTTCTCATAGCTTCTCCGACACGCTCTATAGGTTACGAACTGGGGAATGGAGTGTCCGCCCATGCCTCAAGGGGTTTCTGATATGAACTGCAGTGTGAGTCTTGCATTATCTTGTTGAAATGTATCTCTTGGTACAATGGTCATGAAGGGTACGACAACAGCGTTTTCCATTCCAAGCATTCAAACCACCTTCAAAAATTATCAAATCAGTGCAATTATCATATCGAACAGCTCCTCACATCATGATTCCAGGAGCTGGAGAATCGCTGCTTCGTCCTTTCACCAGGCTGGTTGTACTGAGTTACATTCTGTGCTATTCAGCGATTAGTTTCTTTCTATTTCAGTCACTTTCTGCTAATATTTATTATAACGATAAATTTCATACCATTTTCTGCCATGAAGAAGTGTTTTCCAGTTACGTGTACTGGGTGGATATAATTGAAGTGCAGCTACTCACAGAGGTCCTCTATGGGTTGCAAAGATCGTATAGCAGTGAAACTTGGTAGATATTCCAATTCATTAATGCGAAACTGATATGTGCTGGAAAAAAATAGTGTAAATTTGGCCGTCAGATGCAGATTTCGCGCTGTACAGTATCTCGTCAACGTCTCCGCAATTCATATGGAAAGAAATGTGTAAGCGGCAGTTAATAACAACATCAACATCAGCATTATGCATTTCTCACTTGTTTGACCTTTTCTGCCCATTACATAAGGAAACATTTCTGCACGCCTATCTTGCACTCACAGCTCCAGATTTGCCCCGGGTCGCCAAAATTGGAACTAATCTTTTTCCAGGGTAAATCGGTTCGCATTAACAGATTAGAATATCTATAACTGACTCACGATAACTAAAGCCCACACTGGAGATCCGTGAGTAGTTGCACCCAGTACATCAATCTGAAGCGCGATGAGGCTCATTTGCCGAGACTTGCAGGCTGTGTACTGTAATTTAACACTGTACGGAAAGATAAATTTATTTCGTTTATGCCTTTGCTTGCTGTACGTTAAGTCATCTCATTGATTTCCTTACTTATGTTTTGGTTGGGTATCTGATTAGTGCCCAGAGGATAGCACTGTCACTTAACACTCTCACGTTCAGTTGTTATATTCCAAGGACTCTTAACTACTTCGGCTACCTCGTAATAAGGTACTTAGTTTTTGTAATATATATCCATTCTAACCACATACTGGCAAGAAATTGCTGCTTACACACACACACACACACACACACACACACACACACACACTCACAGTCGCTTTAGGAATGATCAGAAATGCTCAATATTCAGAGACACTACAAAGATGCTCATTAAAAGTAAAAATCTTCATATGGATGTACACCCTATTCTGAACGGTTTCAGAGATAGAACACATATAATGTTTGTTTCTGGCTAGTGCCGCGCACATATGTGTTTTATCTATCCAACCTCTTTGATGTTCTATTCCAGTCCAATCTACCGCTTTGCTTCCCACCACTTTTCTCGGAATGGCTTTCTGCCATTAAACTAACCGGCTGAATGCGCAGTTGTCCATGATTTTTTTGTGATCCAAGTAGGGCAAGGGGAGTAGTGTATCAAAGAGAAGCATTATTTAACAACGTTTGTACACGTCCTGACAACGACGCTGCAAAGCTAAACTAATGAAGAATATGCAGATGTGATGCATTTTTTGCGGCTTCGTCGATGGTAGTGTTCCTGCTCTTGCGCTTTCCGACACGTCGAATTCCTGACGGTATAGTGTTTACCAGAGTTATCAGCACATCGCATGAAACAAGTATTCTTTCAATATCCCATTTTTTAAATGTGTAGTTCAACAATCTGTACAGGAAGAGCAACACTTGGTTGAAATGTTGCAACGTAGTCCTACTACTGGCACACGGCGACTTTATACACGTACCAGTGTCGCACATGGCGAACATTGCGTACGGAAAATTTATACACATTGAAAATTGAGGACACACTGTATCTGAACAGCGTGTCCACAGTTTTCAATGTGGCGACAGTAACGTACGACTCCAATTATGTCTCGCGATAAATAACAATCATCATTTGCTTCCCTTAATACTATTCACTGATGAAGCCACGTTTACTCGGAATGACATCAAGAATACACGTAATAACCATCGGTAGTCGCAGCAACGTCCACAGGCTACAGTGGAAACCGATTTTTAAGAGAAAGTGACACGACAGAATTTTTTCCTCCTTTTTTGGCAATTTTTTTTAACGCGTTGATATCGCTCCTTTGGCCGGAACCTGTACAGAATATTGGAACAGAGATCAACATATACATCATTTTAGCCCTTTTTATTGCTCATGTAAACCACACATTGCATTTTGTACCAATATACAGCGAGACCTTCAGAAATGGTCGTCCAGATTGCTATACACATGGGTACCCAGTTGCACGTCCTCCCTCTTGCGTTGATGCATGCCTATATTCCTCGTGGCATACTATCCACAAGTTCATCAAGGCACTGTTGGTACTTTAACAAAGCAGTCGGCCATTGGAGTGAACAAATGATGAGAACTGCTGAGGGGGGGAGGAGCGGAGTGGGGAACAAGCTCCATCTTCCTCTCGCTGGACTGGCAGCCTACGTTCGTGTTATGTGCTACTGTACGGCAAAGCTGACATAAAGGCGAAAGCTATCACCACTCCTTTCTGGTGTTGTGAGGGATGCACTCTAACGCCACCATGCACCATGATTAGTTATCTCACGCGCCTCAAAACAAGAAAATAAAACAATGAGACACACACGATGCAGTACAAAATGCGGAAAATGGGTTTGATTACGAGTACAGCAGAGCTCTGTGCTGAGGTTAATAGTGACGTAAACGTTGTAGTTCAGTCCTGATCTCCAACCTCCAACAGTATATTAAGCAACTAACACTACATTAAGCAATCATTGACCAGGAAACCTCTTCTACCCCTCCGTGCATCTAAAACTGCCATGTCAATGTATCCACATAATATTGTACAGATCATTGGAGGTAAATTTGCTCCACATGTATGTGACCTAATCAAATTAAGCTAATAGTCAGGTCAGCATTTCCTTCCAGACCTCTACATCGATTACAACCAAATTTTGGCACACGAACAGAAAAGTTCACGAATATCATCAATGTGTGCCATAAAACCCGTTAGCTACAATTGGAGTTTGGATATGGACAAGAATTTGCTCTATCATCCCCTGCCATTTAGGCTATCCCATACAAGAGTTTGTTGTGTGAGAATCGCACCCACCTGCTTTATCGGATCGATCTAAATTTCAGCCTTCACGTGAGTAATAAACAGCTCCCAAAATGCAGGCTCCCTACACGACATACGTGTTTGGTGGGTGTAGTAATGGCCTGCTTTATCGACCTATTTTCCACATTCGACACATGCAGGTAATCATAAGTGTGGCAAGGTTCAGGTACACATAGGAGAGGATGGACAAATAGAGCAGGAGGACATATATATATATGGAGAGAGGGGGCCAGAAATGGACAGACAATGTGTCAAGAGAGGATGAACAGAGAGTGGGGAAGCGGGGGAGAGAGAAAGAGGGACAGAGAGGGTGAGCAGGTGATGGATATGGAGAGGGGGCAGGAGGAGATGCATAGGGAAAGGTGTGGTGGAGTAGATGGCTAGGGAGAGCGCCGCAGTAGGAGATGGAGAGGGAGTGTGGAGGTAGGAGGAGATGTACAGAGAAAAAAGGATAGGGAGGTACACTGGAAGAGGAGTTGAACAGAGAGATTGGGGGGGGGGGGGGGACAGGGGAGAGGTTAACACAGAGAGGGAAGAAGAGGAGATGTATTTTATATATGTGACGAATCTGTATGTGAGCAAAACTGTGGAGAGAGGCTTGTTTTAAATATATAGCGCAAATTTGTGAACAATGTGACATTGTTGCTATGTTCTCGCCGTTGTTGCTAACACTTTTCTACTGCATTTCGAACAAAAGGCATTAAGTTACGCGGAGCTAAAACAACCTTGCTACCTCCATTGAGAGAGTGACACATTTGTTGTCTGGCCATGTAAAACGTAAAATCTACATGAATTCCATGCTTTCTGAGCAACATTCATTCGAAAATCAGTTTTCCCTAAGAGATGGAGTGCCGGGCTTTCGGTCTTAGACGTGTTGATCAACATTTTCTCTTCATCACTTCTATCATTCTAACGAAAATCTCTCAATGTAGCACACTTTGTTATGTGTAGGAAATAAGGGCAATGTCAATGAAATTAAAGTGCGTTACTGTGCCTTGGTTTCCATATTATTTGCGTAATAATAAAAAATAAAATTGCTCATGTTTTAGTTAGCTGTGTTGGCTCACAGAGTCACTTATACACTAAGAAACATTTCAATGGGTCATCCACCTAAGTGTAGCACTAACATTGAGATACACGACGGCAGTGCCACGTATTATTATGGACTTCGGTGGGGTTCCATCCAGCTTCATGATCAGCCGACTGCTGCCCCCGTGAAGATATATCGCTCGCTAGATACGCTCAGTAGAATTGACATCCGTTAATTTGGGAGCTACATAAGCACTCTCATATCCGTGGAATGTGTCTCAAATGATTTGGGCACAATTTTAGGAAGTTTAGGATTGGAGCAAAATCTTGCTACAGGCACAATTACCTCTTCCTTCAGCGTGGTGTCGGCCAACAAACGGAGGCACTTGGCCGGACCAAAGACTTCAGCGCTGTACTCCGCCTAAAGACGATGACAGACGTAACAGCGGCCCCATTTCATCCTATGTAAAGATCCACCGCACGAGACTACTGCGACGTTTACCTGAAAGATGCACGATCTTCTGCTTACTCTTGCTCTGTCTTCAATGTATACCATTCCATGCAGTGACTCCTCACTCCAAGATACCTCTATTCCTGCTTTATAGCTGTAGGATGGTGTTCTTGTGCCAATGGGAATTATCTGTGGTTAGCCGAGGTAGCTCTTTTACCCCATAGTTAAGTACGTCTGCTTATGGATTGTAGGCGGCCGTTTTAGGAAAGCGATGTGCTACGCTGTTAGCCGTATGCAGCCCGTCACAATACGCGGCCTAGAAAGTTGAGGATATCTTGAGCAGTACAGGAATAACATTGCAAATCTTTGCAGTAATGTAGCCTGTAATTCCAAGATATTTTATCGCGACAGCGGAGGGATCGATTTTATGTTTTCCTTGCCCACTAAAAAATTAAGTCAATTTTAAAGACAGGTCCAATTTCGATTGAACTCCTCTTTCTTGTTGTCACTGAACAAATGGCACTTATGTAGATACCTGCACGTTCGTCACATTTAATGTCCGTTGAACATCCGCGACAGTTCGAGGGAGACACTTATTCAGATGGTACCGAAACCCTCGGAACCTGCAAATAGCGTTCAGTAAGGAATGAGGCTACCTACGGGCTCACAGACTCGTGGTGACTTAGATTGATCCGGTCCGTTTAGTTCTGTCTACAGGTAGGCATATTACTTTCGCGTGATTGGTTTATACGTGATAATTTTGGGTGTCTATATCGTTCATTTATTTTCTTTCGAACGATAGACTATCTTGGCGCCAATGGTAGCAAAGACACAGTGTATGAATCTTTGCTGGAAATTATTTATTTAATGAACACTGACCTCGGACTCAGACTGTGCAGTTTCGACAACGTTCCTGTTTCTCAGACCTGTCAGAAGTACAGAGCGGGTTGGCTTCGATGTCCCATCCTCCTCGTTTCCTGTGGCGCTATTAAAGCCGAGCTCTGTACTTTCTATCGGAAGCAAAGAGGTCATAGAAGGGACGTCTTCTCCACGCCACACGGTCATCCCCTGCAACTCGCCTTCAAAGAAAGCATCACGCTGTACAAGGGGCTTTCCGGCGGTTGTTTGCCGGTGAATGGTGCAGCGCTGTACTCGCCTTTTGTTTTCACTGGCCTGCCGTTCACCGCACCTCTCGACAACCATCCCCAAGCAGCTTCTTTCACGCTGAGCTACTCTTGAACTCCTCTGTGTAGCTCCTGACTTCATCGTTACTTTTGATTTCTTTTTCTATGAGTACAACGACAAGAGACAACTAAGGATAAAAGGTAATACTTGCAGAGTACTGCACCTCGAATTAGCTACAAATATATCCGTAATTAATGTGATTTTCCGTTAAGAAATATCTTACCACATTATGCTGGCTAACACTACGAAAATCAAAACTTACTGCACACATTTAACTTTCCTTTTGGTCACTCGGCCATGTAAGCAGTACAGCAATGTTGAAATTTCTGTCGTCTTTGTAGTTATTCATAATGTTTTGTGATTACTAATTAGAACTGGTGTCCTCACTTATTTGTAATTTCCAGTTATGTCTCACCTGAAAGCAAGACGTCGTAACACGTCCATCTGATTGAACCACTTCCATCCGTATGATTTCGAATTTCGGTTGTGAAGGTGATGTTAAGAGTAAAGCTGTCCACTTTATCTCTTTCCAAAGTGCATATCTGAATAGTAAAAGGTAGTAACATCTTCCAAAACACGTAGAGTGAAATACTTCCTGTTATCAATAAGTACCAAACGCTTTTCTGGAACAACTTTTGCTTTCGCCAAATTGTATTACGAAAATTTCTCCAATGACAGAATCAGCGTGCTAAACTAGTACTACATCTTCAACCATTAAAACTGGTTCACGTTGAAATGTGTAAGCCAAAATGATATTATACACTATCTGGCCAAAAGTGTCCGGACAGCAATTAGTGGACATGAATATGTGATGTAGCCTCCGTGAGCTTTTTTTCTGTTTTTTTCCGACTGCTCTGATGCCGTCCGCCACGAATTTATCTCTTGTGCCATCCTTTTCATTTCAAATAGTACTTGCAACACGAGTCCACAATTATTTGCTGGATGTATGGCAATCTCTGTTTCTCTCTACAGTTTTTACCCTGTACAGTTCCCTCTAGAACCACTCTAGTTATTCCCTGATGTCCTTACACAGGTCTTATCATCCTCTCCCTTCTTCTTGTCAATATTTTCCATATATTCCTTTCCTCGATTATTCTTCGCAAACCTCCTCGTTCCTTGTCTTTTCAATCCACCCAATTTTTGACATTATTTTGTATTATCACATCTAAAATGCTTCGATTCTCTTCTGTCCCGGTTTTCCCACATTCCATGTTTCACTACCATATAAGACCGTGCTCCAACCATACATTCTCAGAAATTTCTTCCACAAATTAAGGCCTATGTTTGATACTAGTAGAGTTCCCTTGATCAGGAATACTATTTATACTGTTTTTTCCAGTGCTAGTCAGCTTGTTATTCCTCCTTGCTCTGTCTGTAATGAGTTACTTTGCTGCCTAACAAAATTCTGCTACTTCGGGATAAGTAATTCAGATGTTAAGTTTATCGTTGTTCTCAATTCTGCTACTTCACATTGCATTTGTCCTTGTTTGATTTACTCTCAATCCATATTCTGTACTCACTAAGTTCTTCATCTCATTCAACAGAACCTGTAATTCTTCTTCTTCACTTTCACTGACGATAGCAATGTTATTAGCGAATCTTATCATTGGTATCTTTTCAACTTTAAATCTAATATCGCTCTTGAAACTTTCTTTTATTCCCGCCATTACTTCTTCGATGTATAGTTTGATGAGGAGGTAGGAAAGACTACATTCCCTTCTTACACACTTTTTATCAGAGTGCCTACTTGGCTTTCCAGTCATCTTATTCCCTCTTAGTTCTTATACACACTGTATATTTACGCCTTTCCCTACTGCTTACCCCTACTTCTCTCAGAATTTAGATCTAGGACCATTCCGCACTGTCGAATGCTTTTTCAAGGTCGACAGATCCTCTGTAGGTCCTTGCATTTTCTTCGATATTGCTGCCACAATTAACTGCGAAGTCAGAACTGTCTCTCTGGAGCCTTTACATTTCTTAAAGCCAAATTGATTGCCATCTAACAGATAGTTTTCTTCTCCATTCTTCTATATATTATATTTTCAGCAACTTGGATGCATGAGATCTTAAGGTTATAGTATGATAATTCTAGCACTTTTGGCTCTTGTTATCTTCAGAGTTGTGTTTATGATATTTTTCCGGAACTCTAATAGTATATCACCAGTCTCATTCAATGTGAGTAGCTGTTTTCTTGCATTTCAACACAATGATTTTAGAAATTCCCGTGGAACGTTGTATATCCCTTCTCGCTTAATTCATTTTAAGTCGTCCAAAGCTGTTTTCAACTCTGATTCTAATACTGGATCCCCAGTTTCTTCTCTGTCGATTGTTTTTCTTCCATCGCATCATCGACAAGCAGTCTTCTTGATAGAGGCCTTAACTGTGCTCTCTTCACCTGTCCGCTGTCTCCCCTGCCATTAGCAATGGAATTTCCGTTGCTCTTCTAATGTTAATATCCTTACTTTTAAGTTCACCGAATGTTGTTTGACTTTTCGGTATGCTGAGTCTGTCCTTCCGATAATTATTTCTTTTCCGATTGCTTCATATTTTTCATGTAGCCATTACGTCCTAGTTTCTTATTTATTTCATTCCTAAGCGGCTTCTGTCTTTGTATTCATGAATTTCCATGAAAAGTTCTGTATTTCCTTCTTTCGTCGATTAACTGAAGTATTTCTTCTCTTATTCACAATTACCTTCCTTGTACCTTTGTTTGAGGTAACGTTCTGCAGTGATTGACCATTTGAGCGATGTCCATTCCTCTCCAACTAAACCGCCTACTGAGTTATTCATCATCACACTATTTATAGCCTCAGAAGACTTCAAGCGTGTCTTTTCATTCCTTAGTACATCCTTACCCAACTTCTTTGCCCGTTGCTTCTTCCTGATTGGGCTCTTGAACTGCAATCTACTCTTCATCATTAGCAAATTGTGAACTGAGTCTACATCTGCTTCTGAGTAGGCCGTACAATTCAGTACCTGCTTTCAGAAACTCTGCCTGACCATTGTGTAATCTAAATTAAATATTACCGTATCTCCTGGCCTTTTCCAGGTATACCTCCTCCTCTTGTGATTCTTCAATCGAGAATTTGCAATTACTAGCTGAAGTTGTAAGTAGGCTGTTTAAGTTTTTACGTTGGTAACGCCACGTAGCGCTCTATATGAAAATCACTGACTGTGCTGTGTGAAGTCTGTGGCTGGTTTGCATTGTTGGAATATTTGCCATTGTACTGTTGGGCAGTTGGATGTGAACAGCGCGTAGCGTTGCGCAGTTGGAGATGAGCCGCCAGCGGTGGTGGATGTGGGGAGAGAGATGGCAGAAATTTGAGAGCGGACGATCTGGACGTGTGTCCATCAGAAAGAGTAAATTTGTTCAAATGGCTCTGAGCACTATGCGACTTAACTACTGAGGTCATCAGTCGCCTAGAACTTAGAACTAATTAAACCTAACTAACCTAAGGACATCACACACATCCATGACCGAGGCAGGATTCGAACCCGCGACCGTAGCGGTCGCTCGCTTCCAGACTGTAGCGCCTAGAACCTCTCGGCCACCCCGGCCGGCAGTAAATTTGTAATATTGTATATCATGAACTGATATATATATGATGACGACTTTTGAACATTATTAAGGTAAATACATTGTTTGTTCTCTACCAAATTCTTTCTTTTGCTAACTATGCCTATCAGTAGTTAGTACTTTCAGTAGTTAGAATCTTTTATTTAGCTGGCGGTATTGGCGCTCGCTGTTTTGCAGTAGTTCGAGTAACGAAGATTTTTGTGAGGCAAGTGATTCATGAAAGGTATAGGTTATTATTAGTCAGGGCCATTTTTTTGTAGGGATTATTGAAAGTCAGATTGCGTTGCGCTAAAACTATTGTGTGTCAGTTTAGTGTTGATCAGAATAAGTAAAGAGAGAAATGTCTGAGTACGTTCCAGTAATTCATAAATTTTTCTAAGGGGAGGTTCAAAATTTATTGCAGAACTCAATTATTCTTTCTCCTCTTTCACTTCTACTACCAAGCAGAAGTCTCCCATAATTTTTTCTTCAGTTCTTTCCCCTACAACATACGGGGTGCACTCAGCCTCGTGATGCCTGTTGAGGAGCTACTCGACCGAATAGTAGCGGCTCCGGTCAAAGAAAACCATCATACCGACCGGGAGAGCGGTGTGCTCACTACACGCCCCTCCTATCGGCTGAGGATGGCATGGCATTCGGATGGTCCCGATGAGTGCTTTTATCCCCTACAATAGCATTCCCATCTCCCATGATTATTAGATTTTCGTCTCCCTTACGTACTGAATTACCCTTTCAGTATCCTTGCCTACTCTTTCGATCTCCCCATGAACTGCTTGCCATGTAGCGATGTATACCTAAACTACTGTTGCTCGTGTTTGTTTACTGTCCAATCTGATGAAAACAAACTTATTACTGAACTGTTGACAGTAGCTCACTCTCTACTTCCCTGTTCACAACGAATTTTTCTCCCGTTCTTCCATTTTCTGCTGCTGTTGATAATACCCTATACTCATAGGACCAGAAATCCTCGTCTTCTTTCAATTTCACTTCAGTGACCCCCTCATATATCTAGAGTGAGCCTTAACATTTTATGCTCCGACTCGCAGAACGTTATCCTGTCTTCCATCACGTCATCAGACAAGTCTTCCCCTTCATAGAGGCCCTTGTTATTCAGTCTTTTTCTCATGGTTATCTTCACTTGACAGTCCACTCCTGGAGATCACAATAGGGGGGGCTTGGAATCTTTTGCAAATGGAGAGATTATCAAGACACTTCTTCAATTACAGGCCACACGTCCTGTGAGGCACATTATGTGTCTTTAGTGCAATGGATTCCATGGAGTTCTGCGTCTTCATTGCTGTTGATCATTCTTCCGCTATTTAGGGATAGTTTCCCATCACAAGGACAAGAGAGTGCCCTGAACCTGTCTCCGCTCCTCCACCCTCTTTGGTAAGTCCGTTGGCAGAATGAGGGCGACTTCTTATTCCGGAAGTCTTCGACCGCCGTTACCGATGATTTCTATTCAAAATTTAAACATTGGTGGATGATTTTTATTCAGAATTTAAACATTGGTGGGTTTCTAACCCGGCACCGAGGACGTTATGGTTACTATTCAAAGATGCTACCCCTAATGGTTTGTACTCTCCAGGGGACACATTCAGTGAGGTATCTCAATGTCTCCAGAGGAAGAGTTGGTCCCAGAGAAGGTAGTATTTAGGACTCTGGGATCTGGAGCTAACTGGACGTTTCAAAGATGTTCCATTGGGTTCAGGAAGAGCCTCTGGTCAGGCACACCGTTTCTGGAATTTTGCTGTTTACAAAACATTGCCTAACATAAGCTGTTTTGTTACTGTGCACATTTTCATGCTGATATAATCGTCATATCGCGCCTCGTCTCGTGTGCAGAGTAAACAAGACTGTAAAATGGGTCTGTATCCTTTCGAATTTAGTGCTTTCTTGAGCACAGTAGGGGGGCTACACCACAGCCATGGAGAACATCCCCCAAGGGCACCACTGCCTTCTTTGTAGCCCACTTCACTGTGAGCACTACTCATGATGGCATGCAACGTCCAAAAATTCTTCAAAACCAAATACTCCCATTGGGTCTCCACAGGGTATAGCGTAATTGACCATGCCAAATCACTTATCCCCTGTCATCCATTGTCCAGTGACGTCACTCTATATAGCACCTCAAGCATCGATTAGTGCTGATTGAGTAAATGGGTGGCTTATGAGGACCTGCTCGACCACTGTACCTCATTCTTCATAATTCCTTAGGTATAGTCATGATGCTAGCTGGACTGCTGGTAGAATTTCGTAACTCATAAATCATTCCTTCCACTGATTTGATATGACTTTTTGAAACCATCCTCCACAATGTTGGGTGGTCCCTGGCCGTCAGTTCATGAGGACTGCCTTCTGTTGTTTTACTTGTCGTTGTACCTTCGCAGTTCAAATTCACACATCACCAGCAATTGACTTCTGTAGCTGTAGAAGGACTTAAACGTTCTTGATGGATTTATAACTACTAGTGACTGGTCCGGTTCTCCTGACCAATCCATTCTGCTGTTATTGTTCCACAGATACCTCGTCTTCTTCTGTACTGATGCGTCCGCCTCTCATGGGATCTAGTGCTCAATTCCGCATTGCATAGGCTCAGATAGTGTATGCTCTAGGAAAATGGTCTTGAGAAATTTTGAAATATTCATGAAGTTTATAGTCTACTCCTTCCAAGACAAGTAATAAAATACCTGTGCAAGACTGGAACTCGAACCAGAACTTGCCCTTCGCAGGTAATGTTCCCACGAACTGAACTACTCAGGTAGTAATGTGAAGAGTGTAAAATGTGGGAGAAGTACTCAGAGAAGTGAAGCTATGAGGGCAGGCCTCGAATTGTGCCAGCATAGTTCACTCGATAAGAGCATTATCTGCAAAAAGGCTGTTTCTGGTTTCGATTTTCGCCCCTCAAACAGTTTGGCTCTACCAGGAAGCTTCTAAACAGGACACATTCCGCTAAAAAGTGAAAAGATTCATTCTGTTGAATAAGCAACTAGTCATATGTTAGTTAATTTAAATACTTCATCGTCTTTTCCTATTTGATATTGTCTTGCGATGACATATCTATCCTCTCACTTTCTTTTAGACTATTTGTATTAGTATTTCCTGCATAATTTAAAAGATCGTTAAGATTTCCATTTCAATTCCATAAAATTGATTGAAAATGGCACGCTTCTTAGCAAGAAAAATTCGAGTGTACCGGCATCGATTACAAGACCATTTGAGTCAAAGCGTCTGTTATCAAGCTGACTGCTGAGAGCAGTTAGAGTGATCGTGTACCTAGAAACTTCTCGCCAAGTTCATTTCTGCAAGACACGATGCCCAGGCGAAACTACAGGAATGTGAAAGCAAGAAAAGTATTGGCAAAAATTAGTAAGGAAGCACTGGAAACTGTTTTGAGGAAATATAAAAATCCTGTGTCTTCACCATACAAAGTAAAATCTGCTGACATCAAAATGGATGTACTAATGAACGAACTGCCTGGGATGCTGCAGCAGCATTGTGTAGCCGACTATTACCTTTTGGAGCTGAATATAATACAATGTCAAACTACGGCTCCTGGGTGAGACAAGACTACGAAGGGAACACTAATGTGGTTGTTAACACTGAAAAGAGAGTTGGCGTAGAGAGTCTGACATGGATTACATAAAATGTTGACTAACGGTGCATAACAAATGTGTATGGCAAATCACAAGACCAAGAGTAAACCAAGATATCTGCAGTCATCTTAGTGATTATATAAAGTGTGCATAATATGCATCTACAAGCTAATTCAACATCTTTGTTGCCTAAAATACGTACATCCTATTACCACACTGGATGCACCGATTTATAACTATAGAAAGTATGGCGTGTTTGACGTAGCAAAGACTATGTGTAGTAAAGGCCAACAAATAGTATTTACGACATCTTCCACTGTACTTCGTGGCAATCCATTTTAGGTAATGTAAACTGCCTGATAGCTTACAGAACATTTTCTGTACAGTGTTTTGTCTCCTGGGCAGTAAGAACACTCAGAAGCTGACATGTATTCAGTGAGCATTCCAGAAGACCGAGAAAAGATTACAAAATACAAGGTGTATATAAAGTCCAGGACAACTTTCAATTATTTACTGCACAAGAATTAAACACTGTACAGATGCCACACATATTGAATTTTGAAGAGAAACTATGAAAGTTTTTTTTACAAAAATTCGATATGCGAACCTTGAGTGACCCAGCAGACGTCATTACGGTAATCGAATTCTTGCCATACCCATCCAGCATGGCATCGTCCACTGTGGCAGTCGCTTCCCGTATTCTCTCCCAGAGCTCTGCTACATCACGTGGTAGAGGCGGTACATACACCAGATCTTTAACGTGTCCACACAGAAAAAAGTCATTTCATGAAACAACTGCCCCCTTCTGCAGCACGGCCGATCCATCGATGCTGCAGTTCCGTGTTCAGGTACTTACAAACTTCATGATGAAAATGGGGCGGAGCCCCTTCCTGCTGAAAGATGAACGGAGAATCCGACTGCGTGTGAGGCATCAGCCATTGCTGCAACATGTGCAAGTAGGAATATCAAGTCACACTGCTCTCGGCAAAGAAGAATTGCCAGTACAGCTTTCGATGTGACAAGGCACAAAAAACATTTACCTTTGGGGAATCACGCTCAAATTCAATGCATTCGTGTGGATGCTTTGTACCCCAGATGCGACAATATTATCTGTTCACTTTCCCATTACTGTGAAAAGTGACTTAGTCGCTAAAAATTAAGTGATCAACCATACCATCCCCATTCTAATTCAATTGTTGCAGCTATGAACAAAACTCAAAACGCTTGTTTTTGTCATCGTCATGGAGCTTCTGCTCTAGCTCCGATCTGAATAGTTTCGTACACAGCTTCTGTCGCAGGACTTTCCACACTGTCACTGCAGCCATTTCGAGTTATGGGAAGCACGACGCACCGATTTCTTTGTACTCCTTATGAATGTCTCTCGTACGCGCTCCACATTTACTTCCCTCACACTGGGACGTCCGCTTCTCTTTGCCGGGCACAAGCAACCGTTGTAACGAATTTGTTGTGCCAGTGGTAAATGACCTTCCTTTTTGGTGGCTTCTTACCGTACTTGGTTCTGAACATCCGTTGAATAGCTGTAGCACACTTGTTTCTGTCGGACTCCAACACACAGAAAGCTAGCTCCGCACCTGAACTCGCCATGTTTGCGACTATCGGCAAATTACCAAACTACACTGTGGCGGTATACATGAAAAAAAAAATTTTGCCAAATTCATGACTGAGTTTAGGAAAAAGCTGTCGAGGTAAAATGCTAATGCTCTCAGCTGGGAATAATGTTGTTTTGGAAGTAACGAACAACATAGCCCTGTGTGCAGTAACGAAGCAAATTTTGATAGTGATACGTAATCGGGTCATTACGATGAGTACTTGATGTGACTGTGACCAGAAACGTAGAGCGATTCACTTTCCTCATTCACTTCGCTCTGCCCAACACACACAATTTGCAAACAACTTCGTATGAGATGATGGACAAATACAGAGATCTATAAAATCGAGCAAATTCCATGTAGTATGTGAAATGTGTAAAAACCGTTCTAGTGATAACATCAAATGCCTCTGTTATTCCTTCATGAACTACAGTGGCATCATTAACTTCTTTAACAAGTACAAATGATAGCTGCACTAAACACCTGCACATTATTTCGTCGAGTTTTGAGAGAACATTATGGAAGTACTGCTTGTTTGTTTTCTAAAGTGTAATTGGTAACAGTACCATGTGCTAAAAAATTAATAACACAGATAAAATTTCAAATTGCTAATTATACCTGGAATGGGGACGGAATGTGTGTGAATTCCAAAGGGACCAAACTGTTGAGGCCATCGGTCCCTAGACTTACACGCTATTTAAACTAACTTAAACTGACTTATTCTAAGAACAACACACACAAGCCCATGCCATAAGGAGGACTTGAACCTCCGGCCGGAGGAGGCCGTGCAATCCGTGACATGGCGCCTCTAACAAAGCGGCCAATCCACGCGGCAATGGAGAAGACGATGGCCATGTTCAGCTCTTAGGGATCACTCTGATATTTGCTGGAATCATTTGTTAAACCACGGGAAGTTCAAATCAAGGTAGGCTGTGTAACACCTATTTTTGACCTATTTTGTATCTGTAACGATATTTCAGTGTCAATTTGTAGTATTGATTTTGTATACTGTTGTATCTGTCATGGACATTCTTTGACTTTGTGTACATACTTCCGCTACATGAAACTTTTGAACGATATATTTTAAATTATGGATGATTGTTATGTAATGTACTGTAAATGACATAGGGTTGAATGTAAAAGATGTGGGGAATCCCCGCAGCAACGGAAGTAGCCTGGCAGAGTGGAAAAGGTGTGATTGACGCGCAAGTGGCAACTTGTCCTTTATGACGTAAGGAATCTGGGCTGAGCAGTGCTTTGATTAACAACTCGCTAGCAGTAACAGATCATTGTGGCTCATATTCCTGCAGTTTTGAGGCCAGAAGAGATTTAGGGCATTATTAATAGGCCTCGGATGCTGCATCTAGTGATACCATTATCATGGCATGGTTTTTGGCTCTATAAAAGTATAATTCCGAGGCCAAGAAGGTATGTAACAGGGCGACGCCAACAGTATTGCTATGACTGCATCGCCGCCTGGTTAATAGCCACTGCGAATCGCGCCACCACTGCCCGCAGTATTCCACTAAATTGTTTATATTTGGCACTCTGTAAATGGACCAGGTACTTGTGAAATTTGATTGATTTTAATAATAATAGTGGTGTTGCTAAAAACGTAGAAATTGAATTAAATGTTGTGTTGTCACCTGCTCAGGCAATTATATATTTGAGTAGATCAAAAAACTGGATATTAAAGCACATTTGTTATTTAAAGAGTTATAGTTTGTTGTGCTTTACGTAAATAATAATTAATGAAAAGAATTCTTACCATTTCTCATACAAACTGGTGTAGCTTTGTTAATGAGCATGGTTCTTCAAACCATGACAGTTTATGGGTCCTCATGTATTGTCCCAGTTAGTTAATGAAGCAATGCAAAGGCTCCTTCAGAGCCAGTGTAGTTAGATTTGTATTTTGTTTAGTCGCTTCAAACCGAGTTTAAGAAAGAACTGTTTACTGTGTTATCTATTTTAATACAACTTGATTAAGGCATAGACATAGAGATCCTATACTAACTAAAGTTATAGATTATGATCATTAGCAGACCCCCTGCTTTAAATTCAGATTCATTTCAAGCTTTTCCCTGTTCAGTATTGCTACTAGTTTCATGTGTGTCGGTAACTGGTTTTATAAACTGTTGCACGTAGTTCATTTAAGGTGCGTGCTGTTGAGAGGCATATGTTGCTGTTTACTATGTCATTGGCCATTTGTTTATCTGACTTACTAGTTAGTAGAACCTTTATCTGCAAGGTTAGGTTATTGTGTTGTAGTGTGAACAGATGTAAGGAAAGAGTGTGTGTGTGTCATGGAATGTTAGGCCAGCCTTAGTACTGACGTCTGGTTTATCATTTTGCGTGACACAAGACTACCTAATTAGGCTGGCGACCGGTTTTAATATGTGATATTACAACTTGCTTTTGTGTTGAGAGAACGTCTGTTCCTGCCCCAGCGTTTACTGTTGATTATACTTTGCTGGAGTGTTTCGGAAACGAATCCCAGTTTGATTGTTCTATTTCCATTAGGTTATCTCACGGTCACAAATTTTCAAAAATTCATCGCAGATGACAACGACCTTGCCGCAGTGGATACACAGGTTCCCGTGAGATCACCGAAGTTAAGCGCTGTTGGGCGTGGCCGGCACTTGGATGGGCGACCATCCAGCCGCCATGCGCTGTTGCCATTTTTCGGGGTGCACTCAGCCTCGTGATGCCAATTGAGGAGCTACTCGACCGAATAGTAACGGTTTCGGTCAAGAATACCGTCATAACGACCGGGAGACGGGTGTGCTGACCCCATGCCGCTCCTATCCGCATCCTCCTCGGAGGGTGACACGGCGGTCGGATGGTCCCTGTAGGCCGCTCGTGGCCTGAAGACGGAGTGCATCGCAGATGGATAAGATAGCATCAATTTTCGTTTAAGGTGGTCGGTGGTACTGTTACAGCAGTATCGATTAATCATGATACCTAGATGAAATTATATAACAATAATTAGAAATGGGTACGAACAGAAACTGTAACCATCGTAAAATGCCGAGGAGTAACTATTCATAGCAATATTAAGTGGAATGATACCATAAAATAAATTTTATGAAAAGCAGATTAGGAAAATCAAATGCCACTCGAGATTCATAGGAAGGAAGTGGCTTGCAAGACGCTTGAGCGTTGTTCATCATTCAGGAATCCTAGCCAGGTAGGAATCATAGAAGAGATAGAGAAGGTCCAACGAAGAGCGGTGCGTTTCGTCAGGGTATCGTTTAGTCGGCTCGAGAGCGTTACCGAGGTGCTCAACAAACTCCAGTGGCAGACCTTACATGAGATGCACTCTGCATCACGGAGAAGTTTACTACTGATCTTTCGAGAGAGCATTTACCATAAAGAATCCGACAACGTATTATGCCTACCCACATGTTATCGCGGAATGATCAAGATCATATAATTTGATAAATAAGAGCCAGTGCAGAGGCTTATCGACAATCATCCTTGCCACGTTCCAGTCGCGAGTGGA
The DNA here is from genome assembly GCF_021461385.2 of Schistocerca piceifrons. NCBI lineage: Eukaryota > Metazoa > Arthropoda > Insecta > Orthoptera > Acrididae > Schistocerca > Schistocerca piceifrons. The sequence continues at coordinate 572,089,517 of NC_060138.1, forward strand.
GCAGGAAATGGAGGGTCAGGATCCTTCGCCACACACCGACAGGCGGCTTGTGGACTATGTTGTCGATGTAGTTATTCAGAGATGAAGAGGTTTCTCTAGGATGGAGCAGAGTGGAGAGTTGAGTGAAACCGGTCTTTGAACTGTTGACCACAACAACACAAACAAAAAGATTGCATATCGGAAACTTTCACGAGTGAGTTTTGATTATGCTTTTACCCGCAACTCGACATAACATGAGCTCACATTCAGAGATCACCACACCGGCCACAGCTTGCGTCATTTTAATAAAAGAAGGATACTCTGAGATGGCGGGAGCTTTTCTACCAGGAGGGGACGACAGAGTTGCAGGCAGATGATTCCGCGCGGAAGTCATATTGCCCGTAAAAGCTAACGGCTCCGAGGTGAAGGGGTGCCGCCGCTCTGCGCAAAGCGCCAGACAGACTCCGCGAAATGTAATGAAGGCGGCAAAAAGAAGCGCCACTTCTGAGGAAACCGGAGAGGGGCCACGCAGTGGGGACACAGTTTGCGGAGCTTCAGATGAATTACGGCGGCTAAACCTGACTACAGTCTCGCATAGTGCCTCTCTACTAAATTGTTATTAGCGGTGTTAACCATCTCGGTACAATCAGGTGAATTACTGGGACAGATGTTACCCAGTGCTGGGTTTCTAACAAAGAACGAAGGTGCAGAATATTACAGAGAACATAACTTAGCAGCTGCGTAATAACATACACAGTTGCCAGTAATCTAAACTGCTGTATAAAGACAGGTCGGTGTTTACTGTTGTTACCAAAAACCTCGCAAAGTTACTTCAGATTCGTACGCGACATTCTAATAAGCGTTCGGAAGGATATAGCATGCATATTTGCTTTTAATATATATGGTATATTGCTATAAACATATACTTTATAAAGGGGAAAAACTATTAGGAAAATTCTCTAAAATTCTTGACTAACTTCAGACTTTTGTACGATACTCGAATGAACCTTCAAAGGGTATATATTTATGCACAACTATGTGCTGTTTTGCTTTCTTCCTCGTAGGCGGTTTTAACAGAGAACAAAAAGTTGTGTTTAAGGTTTGCCGACATACGAAAACAGTACTGCTACGGATTCTGAATCGTCCGAATCATTGTAATCCTATCTGTTCACAGATTAAAACTATATGATATATTGCCATTAAAGTTAGTACCATCAAACGTCTAGCAGCACGAGAGGCTTCCAATACCCTTTATACCAGTGATCCTAATCGATTTATCCATCTATTGTAAGTGACTTCAATTCCCAATGGTGGTGTCGGTGGCAATAACAATAAATAAAGCATAAGGTTAGAGAAGGGGTGGGAGGAAGAGGAGATGGACAGATAAAGTGAGGAAGTAAATGAGCACACAGAAGGGGAAGGAGGATATAGACACAGACGGGGTGCTAGTGAGAGATTGGCCGCAGCTCGTGGTCGTGCGGTAGCGTTCTCGCTTCCCACGCCCGGGTTCCCGCGTTCGATTCCCGGCGGGGTCAGGGATTTTCTCTGCCTCGTGATGGGTGGGTGTTGTGTGATGTCTTTAGATTAGTTATGTTCTAAGTTCTAGGGGACTGATGACCACAGATGTTAAGTCCCATAGTGCTCAGAGCCATTTTTTTTTTTTTTTTTTTTTGGTGGGAGATTTGGGGGATGGGGGGGGGGGGGGGAGGTGCAAGATGGAGAGAGAGAGAGAGGGAAGGAGGTAACGGACAAAGTGAATATGGAGAAGGGGATGGACATAAAGAGGGGGGGAGGAGATGGGCAGAGAGAGGGAGAGAAGCAGATTAGGACCTATATCCAATTGCCATGCGTGTTTAGCAAGTGTGGATCATTGCTGGGTTCACTTGTATCAATATTCAGCAACATGTTCATTGCCTATCCATTCGCTTGGTAACTAAATTGCGAGTTGTGCCGTCGACACATTGTGTTCGGCACGACGGCGTTTCGAATCCCCATCCGGCACGAAGATTAGGTTTTACGAGATTTTCCTAAATCGCTTAGGGCAAACGAGCCCCGTCGGTTTCGTTCCCCGTTCTTCCCCAATGCAAGTTTGTGCTCCTTCTCTAATAACCTCGTTGCAGACGGAAGTTCAATCCGAATTTTCCTTCCTAGAAATTTTTGTATGAAAAGTGTCAAAATTTGAGTCAAGACCCTGATGGAATATGCAGTCAAATAATTTTCGTTTCCAAGGGACTGTAAATCCTAGTGTTTGACGTAAACTTCAAATTGCTACCTCTACCCGCTCCTGAGAAAAAAGGGGTCTTAACAGACGAAGAGACAGACACACGGCCCACAGAGGGCAAAAAAAGCAAAACCATTAGAAATTAACAATTGTCGGCTTTTTTCCTTTGCTACTACTGTCAAACCTTGCTTCTTACCAAATTTTATGATTCTCAGTCAACGGGAAGTACCCTATAGATTTTGAGGAGTAAGTTTTCAATTTTCAGAATATATGACAAAAATGGCCGTAACTTTTGACTGCATTGACTAAGAAGCTCACATTTTTTACACCTCCAAGAGACCTTAGAGTATAATACCTGACATAAATTTCAGCGTGATACATCTTCCCGTTGTTTAGAATATGGGCCTTAACAGACAGACAGACAGAAAACAAAAGGTAAAAAATTAAAATATTTGTTGAAAAACCGTTGAACACAGTCCATGGGACAACTAAGAGCAACTTTCTCTAAAAATGTACATATCCTAGAATAATTTTTGCATTATTAAAGATGAATTTTAAACTCTTAATTCTCCTATGCAATATCGCAATAGTGTCAAAAAATGTTCAAATGCGTGTGAAAGCTTATGGGACCTGTCTAGTCGGCTTGCGGAATGACTGGTAAGAAAGGTATGGCCAGAACGGTCGCCGTGTTGAACTTCCCAGGTATCATGAAGCAGGAGGTTTCGCACCACTATACGTAGTTCCTGGCATGTAGTACAGTGGGGAATCTGATCTTTGGGATGCAGAACGCAGTTAAAATCACCTCCTAATAGGCAGTAGTCATAACGCCCTAAAAACAGGGGAGCGATTTCCTCGGAATAAAACTGGGCTCTTTCATGCCGTCGGTCGGTGCTTGAGGGAGCGTAGACATTAATGATGCCTGTCCCCATGGCAGTGAGTGCCATGCACCGAGCTGATGGAAGGAAGGGGATATCGGTCACAGAAATCCCGTGGCGGACGTAGATGGCACTCCGCGGCCCATAGAATCACTCGCGGAGGCGTGGGCGGTATAGCCATTGATATCCGGGAGACTGGCCAAGTGAACTTCCTGCAGAAGGGCGAAATCAATATCCGAAGCCCAGAACATCTCCTGCATAAGGCGGATTTTCACCCTGGAACGGATGTTGTTGGTGTTGATGGTTGCTATCTGGTAGGCCTGGTGACGGACTGCTGGAGGCTGGCCCACTTCGCCGTCCGCGCATGGGCGTGGGCGTCGCAGCGGAACGTTATCCTGCTGGCCCGCAGGGAACTCTGGGGAGAGTATGATTAGTGGTGCGTCCGCGACGGCGCAGTGTCCCGTAACGGGTCCTGCTCCTCGACCTCCTCCTCGTGCCACGCCGTGGAAGCGGACACTGGTGTATCTTCCATTTTGTCTACAGAAGATGTTGTAATGGTGCGTGGTGTAGTGTCACCTGTGATACGTTCATGATTTAGTTCAGCATCAGCACGGGGCGCTCATAACCTCTTCGTCAGCAGTAGTGGGTTCTGAGGCCTCGTGCTGGTCGACGGTTGCGTCTTCCTCGACTTGTAACGTCTCCTCTTGGCCGGAAATTGTGCGACGTCGTCGCTTGCGACGTTTCGGAGAACGTTGTTTCCTTGTGCGACCCTCCGTGTCCGACGACGGAAGGGAGTCGCGTCGCTCTGGCAGAAAGGCCGCTGTAGGAACGATTGGCGAGTCGATCTCCATCGTGTTGCCGAGGTCAGGGTCAGCGTCCGGTTGCGTCGGTATCGTCGGAGCGGCGTCGATGGCCGGCCGAGGCGGCGGGCCGTCCGAGGCGCTCTCCGTCGGTGTCTGGACGGGCTCGTTGGTGGCGTCGTTTGTGGTGACCGGGCGACGTTGCAAAGCGGTAGGAGACGCTAGAGCAGCGGCGTAGGTCACCGGTAGCACTGTAGGTTGCGACGTCGGTGGTTCTTCGGCAGCTGGATGTTGCGTAATACGCCGTTGTAGGCATTCGGATCTAAGGTGGCCTTCTTTGCCGCACCCGGAACAGGTCCGAGGCTGGCCGTCGTATATAATTATTGCACGGCATCCGACGATCTGTAAGTAGGACGGGACGTGGCTTCGGAGATCAATGGTGACCTGTCGGACCCCGTTTAGGACAGGATACGTCCGAAACTGTGTCCACTTCTCCGCAGTGTGGCCATGGACTGTGCCGTATGGGCGTAGTGCCGCGACGACTTCCTCAGCAGGAAGTTCGAAAGGCAATTCGAAAATGCGTATCGTTCGCATATCTAAGCCTGCGTGGTCGACGGTTACCTCCCCCGCATTGCCGTCAGCATGACAGAAGCGGAGCCCCAGTTTGGTCTCACGTAGTATGCGTTCGCACGCCGCGTCGTTAATTATTTTAACACAGACCGTGCTGCTCACGATCGACAAATGTATGCCGATAATATCGGTCGCCGGGATCTTCACTTCCTCTCGCAGAAAACGCTCCACCTCGAGTGCTTTGGGTCGGGCATAATCGTTGCAGAAAGTAAATCGGAGTGTAGATTTACGGTAACGGTTCGCCATGGATCGTACAAGGTAAGCCGGCACTTAAGCAACGGTCGTCAGAATGTAAACAAGGCGAGCTCGCGCTCCGCACGGAGTCAACACGGGCGCGTCCGCTCCGTTGCCCTGCCGAAGGCAGACTGCACACAGTAACCTATAAATAAACAGATATAATTGGAAAATACAAAACTGCTTAGTACTTTATGGACGGAATGGCTTATGCTTCAACTCAAGCAAATGCATTTACTACTGATGCTGTAAGTAGAAATTTTCCTTCGTAAAGTTAATAATGTTTGACTTGTCGTAATTTTTTAAAATCTATTGAACAATCTACACTATGTGATCAAAGGTATCCGGTAAATCCCAAATATATACGTTTTTCATATTAGGTGCATTGTGCTGCCACCTACTGCCAGGTACTTCATATCATCGACCTCTGTAGTAATTAGACATTAGGTCAGTTTAGTATTTGTATCTTAAAAAAATAAAACGTATATTACATTTGAGTCTGTTTGAAAACTACAACACACGGATAAAAAATATTACAGAAACCTATCACAGAAAAAAAGAAATGGAAAACTCCGTCACAAACTACATGCCCGTCATTGAGTTTCCAAGAAAACCTCACAGCGTTCCCTTTTTTTCGCTTTCTGAATAACGCAGTGAAATGAAGATATGAGGTCCTCTGTTTCCTAACTTCCTGTTCCTACTGACATTGCTACATATTAGACATGAAATTTATAACAAAAACGAACGGAAGTAATTCTACCGGAAATCAGAAAAGCTCGTCGTATTAGCTACATATCATACACCTCTCATCCGACGAGTTCTTTTGCAATACATCCTGTTACATGCGCACAAAAGTCACAAAGCACTAAACAAAGTGCTTTGTTTCATTCTGAAATGTACATGGAATGGAAGATCAAAGAGTTTGGTAATTTCATGAAAGTAAAAAAAAACTGGTAGGATTAAACCGTTTAAACTACTAACGCGGCACTTTGAGCGGAAAAGGTCAGAGTGTTCTGAGCGCTCGAGAGCTGGTGATTTGCATGTATAATGGACCAAGCTTGGTGAAGAAAAGCAAGTGCTGGAATTGTGCTACTAAACTGCGTTCGGTCCCAGCAAACGTTCTGCTACTGTTTGAAATTACGTCATGGCTAATTTGTTTCACGACCTACAACATTCCCAGTACAACGAACTTAACGCTTGAATGCAAGAATATGCCTTCCGATGTTACTTGTCGTCGTTGATATTCAACGGCTGAGCGCAGTGATAACGAGACTACATTTTCCTTACTTCGAGGTTTGCTTGGATAAGAGTTCCTGCCAAACACACGGCTTCAATCTCTCTGGAACTTCCATTACAGCGAACATCTCGCTGCAGAGAAGAGGATGAATTCACGAAACAACACCCCGCACAGGTTAATACTTCAAGTTACATTACGTATTTTTTCATCCTCCTACATCATAGGCTGCCACCTAAATAGTTTTCACAAGAAAGATCCGAAGGATATTAAGGAGATTGATGACTAGCGTACCGACGTTGCTCAACCGAGACAGCAGCCGAAACACATAGTCAGAAAAGTTTTGTTACCTTGCTGTACATCGGCCGCTTTACATCTAAAACTGACAGAGTTCTTAAAAGAACAAAGTTTTAAACGTGCTTCTCGCTTTCGGACAAGCTTTCATCTCCTTCTAGATACTACTAAAGGTAGTCTTTGTTACATTAAGGTGTCCGCAAGTTTTGAAATGTTGGAAAACGGGATGGAGAGAAAAGAAGAAAAGTAAACCGTTCTGCTTCCCCTTTCTGGTACTGGGTCCGTCACAGTTGTCACGACAAGGGCCTTTTTGATTAACATAGGGACAATATAAAAATTCAGCAAAGTATGAGATCCATCGGTTACTGTGATATAATCGCGAAGACTGTGGAGCCGGCCGCGGTGGTCTAGCGGTTCTAGGCGCTCAGTCCGGAACCGCGCGACTGCTACGGTCGCAGGTTCGAATCCTGCCACGGGCATGGATGTGTGTGATGTCCTTAGGTTAGTTAGGTTTAATTAGTTCTAAGTTCTAGGGGACTAATGACCACAGATGTTAAGTCCCATAGTGCTCAGAGCCATTTGAAGACTGTGGAAGGTGGCGCAGCAACACTTTGTACTTATAATTCAGCTTCTTTTCGACAGAATTCTTTATTATCTGCGTGCCAACTCTGACAATGAGAGATCAGTGCGTGCACTTCCTATATCTAGATGAAAACCTTGACTTTCACACGGTCAGATCTGTGGCTGTCGAAGTTATTCTCAAATTGACAAAGTCTGGGTAAAAGACACAAAGCAGAAGCTTAAATTATACGAGTAGCTTGATGTAATTATTACTGCTCTGTAGGTTGTAGCTAGTCACACAGACTGTTCAAAATGTTCAAATGTGTGTGAAATCTTATGGGACTTAACTGCTAAGGTCATCAGTCCCTGAGCTTACACGCTACTTAACCTAAATTATCCTAAGGATAAACACACACCCATGCCCGAGGGAGGACTCGAATCTCCGCCGGGACCAGCCGCACAGTCCATGACTGCGGCACCTCTGACCGCTCGGCTAATCCCGCGCGGCACACGCAGATTGTGATACAGTCGCTGCGACTCAGTCCTGAGGCGTACACGGAGAAATGTGCTCCTGAGGCATCGGAACTCCTGCCGTGCTCATAATTGGTTACGACCATTACATTTTAGCGGAAGTACACAGGTTCTTTTTACTGTTCTCATAATAGGGATCTGCACAATGTGGCAGAGATTAAAGGCCACAAAATAAAGAAGAAGAAAGCTAAGACATGGAAAATACAAGAGTAATAAACATGTTGGGACGGTACTGTTATAGATCGTAGATTATACGACTTTAATAAAAAAAGAAAAGAAAAAAGTGAAGCACCAGAAGGGGAGGAAGGAACGAAACGAAACTTCGGAGGCTGAGAGGGAACGTGATGTGTTTATTCAGTTATTACAAAATCGAGACAAATTTACGAAGAACGTTGCTATATGATCCCACTTATCAGTATGAAACTGCACGTCACTGGCCAGGATGCGTGCCCTTATTCAGTTGGGAACGGTGTCATAAAGCCGTTGAATCTTCTTCTCCTGACACAGCTGTCCTACAACTGTTGTAATTCGTCCTTTATACCTTAGGCACCGGCACTTGGACGGAACTGACGTCCGAGCTGCTTCTACAAGTGTTCAATCGGGGACAGATTTTGGGTTCTTGTTGGCCACAGGAGTACTTGAATACCACGAATACAGTGCATAGAGACACTCTATGTGTCAACGATCATATTCCTGTAGAAAAATAGCATCAAGATATTATTACACGACAGTTAACACATGGGGACGTTCATGTCCATGACATGCTGAGTTCAGCGCTTCCGGGGCCTTTACCTTTTTTTAAAGGTAGTGTACATAGATTCAACAGAATGATCCATCCAGACTATTCTGCTTAATTAGATTTTCGAACCTATACCTCAAAAACAAATACACTAAAGTGTACTCGGAATAACTCCAAAAGACTGGAAGAATGGCCCCCTCTCTCCAGGCCGCCGTCACATTCGCCTACGACTGTCCTCCGGCGTCGTGCAGAGAGGCAGTTCCTCCCTGACCTCAGTGCGACGCCATTGGTCAATAATCCACGGTTCTCGACGGCGGCATCAGTCCAAACGCGGCCGTTTGTGTTGTGGTGTTACCGATAGTGTACTGTCCTACCCTTTGGATACCACTATTTGGTAGGAGATATACTGTATGAGCAGGCTCTAACAAAACTGCAATGCGCAGGTGAAAACCAACGTCATACAATGTAGCTTACTCTCGCCATACAACAATAAGTTGTACTGAGAAGACCTTGCCTACACTCAACGACGTAACATGTGGGACTTGAAATAATCGTCTTTACCATCATAATGACGTCAAGAAAGATTTGATATTCTGCTTCTGACGCTACGAATCACACTACAGCTCGCTACGACATTAGTATGTACAAAAGGATGGGCACAATAACACTTCTCGTGGTATAATGGGGTCTGCGGTAGCTATCTGGATATTGTGGACATGTTGGGAATGTGGATCTCACGGGGAGCGTGCAAGGGATAAGTCCCTGCAGACGCACTATCCTCCGTGCCCGCGGTGGCTCAGATGGATAGAGCGTCTGCCATGTAAGCAGGAGATCCCGGGTTCGAGTCCCGGTCGGGGCACACATTTTCAACATGTCCCCAATGAAGTGTATCAACGCCTGCTTGCAGCTAGGGTGTTTATTTAATTATCATTTCATATCTGGATATTAATTACAACAACGCATCTGACTATGAGGGCTCACTAGGAGCTAAAGATAAACTACTATCAAAACAGTATGAGTCACCAGAAAAATACTAAATGCGAGAGTCTACTGGCAGTACAAATGATATACGAGGGCCATTCAGAAAGTAACCTCCGGTTGATTTAAAAAAAATACACCAAGTTAAATAAAAATATTTTAATATATACATCTTACAACTACATCTTTGCACTATTTTTCTACATAGTCTCCATAGCGATTGAGGCACTTATCGTATCTCTTCACAAGCTTTGAAATTCCTTCTGCATAAAAATCACCCGCTTGTGCCTGGAGCCAGCCTGTGACCGCATCTTTGAGCTCTTCGTCGTCATCAAACCGCTGTGACGCGAGCCATTTCTTCAAATGCATGAAGAGGTGATAATCACTTGGCGCCAGGTGTGGGCTGTAAGGTGGATGGTTGATAACGTCCCACTTGAAGGACTCAAGAAGGGCCGTTGTTCTGCGAGCAGAGTGAGGACGGGCGTTATCGTGCAAAAAAACGATACCGGAAGTCAGCATACCACGGCGTTTGTTCTGTATAGCCCGTCGTAACTTTTTTATTGTTTCACAGTACACGTCTTGATTAATGGTCGTACCACGTTCCATGAATTCAACCAACAACACCCCTTTGGCATCCCAAAACACCGTTGCCATCAGTTTTCTGGCAGAAAAATCTTGCGAAGCTTTTCTTGGTTTGGTAGGCGAATTTGAATGTGCCCACATCTTTGATTGTTCTTTTGTCTCAGGGTTCACGTACTTAATCCAGGTTTCGTCACCGGTCACGATTCTGTTTAACAATGGTTCTCCTTCGTCCTCATAACGTGACAGAAAGTCTAATGCAGAGGCCATTCTTTGAGTTTTGTGGTGGTCGGTAAGAATTTTGGGCACCCATCGTGCACAGAACTTACGGTAACCCAATCTTGCTGTCACTATCTCGTACAAGAGAGTCTTAGAAATCTGTGGAAAACCAGTAGACAACTCCGACATTGAGAAACGTCGATTTTCACGAACTTTTGCATCAACTGTCTGAACGAGTTCGTCAGTCACCAATGATGGTCTACCACTCCTCTCTTCAGCATGAACGTTTTCTCGTCCACTTTTAAATAAACGTACCCATTCACGGACAACTCCTTCACTCATAACTCTTGGTCCGTACACGGCATAAAGCTCACGATGAATAGCTGCTGCAGAATATCCTTTGGCTGTAAAAAACCTTATGACAGCACGCACTTCAGATTTGGCGGGGTTTTCTATTGCAGCACACATTCCAAACTGCCACAAAAACTAAACTAGCGCAGGTACGACGTTAACTCGACCACGGCTTGATGCCGACTGACCTGTTGAGTGCGTGAACGCACAGATGGCGTCACTACTCCCCCAACAACCCGCACTGTGACCAATCGGAGGTTACTTTCTGAACCACCCTCGTATTTACTGCAACAGTAACAGCAGCCTATAGCGAAGCTTACTCTGTGTTCTGACAACACAACTAAACACATTCTCAATAGCATAGGTAGCAGAAACGACAGCTTTCGTATACAACTGATGAATAGGTCATGTAGATCCTTACCTCTTGCAGTTGCTGGTCTTTTAAAGCTTCAACGAATAATCATGTATACCTACAATCAATGTGAACGTTATAAATTGGAGAATGTGTTCACAAGGCAACGATATAATTTAGTATTGTTTATCTCTCGTTGTCAATCAACGATAACATCTATAAGTAGCGCCTTGCTACAACAAGGTCCTTGATTGTACTCAAATTTTTTCGTGATAAACTATTTCGTCAATCACAATTTTCCACAATTAAGTGGAATAAGTTTCTATTTTTGGTTAATCACTTTTCAATAAAACGTAAACTTGCTTTCCGCGTCTAAATAGAGATTAACTATCTTACTTTCCGTTACAAATTATTAACTGAAAAATACTATTTATTCTCTTTAGGGTTTTAATTTTTTTTAAGTCCGCCTCCGTAGCGCAGCGGTAGCGTTACCGCCTACCATCCAAGGCGACCCGGGTTTCACTTCCGGCACGGGGATGGGTGTTTTGTGTCTTTCCTCATCATTGAGACGCAAGTCGCCGAAGTGGCGTCAACTAAAAAGACTTTCAATACGGCAACCGAGCCCGGAAGGGGATATCCTGACCAATAAATGCCATACGATCATTTCATTTATTTGAACTTTACTTTTACCAATATGCCAGTCTTTTACTTTATCGACTTATGGTTTACTTTGATTCTGAAAGACATATTAGTCTGCTTTCAAATGTTCAAATGTGTGTGAAATCTTATGGGACTTAACTGCTAAGGTCATCAGTCCCTAAGCTTACACACTACTTAACCTAAATCATCCTAAGGACAAACACACACACCCATGCTCGAGGGAGGACTCGAACCTCCGCCGGGACCAGCCGCACATTCCATGAATGCAGCGCCTTAGACCGCTCGACAGTCTGCTTTGAAATAAACTTTTAATATTTTCCTTATAATAGTTTAGGGATAAAAGGAAAGTCTGGCGCTAACTTTTTCAGTTTCAAACAATTAATTCTTCATTTCCTGCTATTAGTTCGTTTACAGGTACATGTCAGCGTTCTATTTTACGAGTGCTGGTTCTCTATTCGAAACCCACAAAGTGGAAAGTGGAAATGTACTAAAAATAAAAAAAACCTTAGTATCACCGCCACTTCGCTTTTCAAATATATGAAATTTAAATAATCAAACGAAGCTCAACCACGTCAGGCGTTGACTTACGTGACCCACTAATAATTTGAAACTCAAAACACTCGATGATCACTTTTAGAGAGAATTACCATGTTCTCTAATAAATGGTTCTTGATTTGTCGTTTAAGGACAACTGGAAGAGCCATCAAATTCTCAATAAACTTCCGATTGTTTCTCAATAAAGAACTATTACGTAACACGACCGTTCTATTTAATATCGACTACACATTCAGTGTATACATCGAGATTTCAGGAATTTACTGTATTACGAGGCTCACGCCGAAGTCACAAAATAAATCCTAACCAAATATCGCTAGGTCGCTGTTCCTCAATGCTTGCGTACTACACACCCACAATAAGCAATGCAACGCTACTATCCCTTAGTGCGTGCTTTGATCCTCAACCTCGAAATAACTAAACGATTTCGCGTGAACACTTCTCTTCAGATACATCATCCAACGGAAAATCTGTAAACGTTGAAACACGGTTCGCCTACTAACGCGTGGCTATTAAGCAGAACAGCGCACCATTAGTCGCAAGTAGGAGAAACTAATATCACACGTCAATAAATCGTAGCTTTTCCTATATCTGGCGAGTCTACACTCTACCAAAATCGGTGAAATAATCACTTTCTACACAAGCCGATAATCTTCTCAAAGTACCTTCCCAAACGACTCAGAAGCGCTTAAGAACACACTAGAGTGTTGCAGACTAATTTACGTATGTACGCGTGAGCCAGTCTCATCTCACTCTTGAGATAATCTCTCTCTCGAGGCTCACCAGTGGAGCAACACTCGTGTACTAAACTGAAATTCTAAAAGGAGAAGCGAAAACCCATTCTCTACGAAGAAACATATCACGCTAGTTCTCCCTTTAACAATGTTTCTTCTTAGCAGTCGGCGGCAAAGGTTTATAGTGGCCAGCTGCCTCGTAATTGTCATCTTTGCCGCACGCCGCGATTCGGCAGTCGGCTGGGCGTTGCAGACTCGCACTTCCCTCGTACATTAGGTGTCACGTATCTACAACATTTTAACACAAAAACTAAGAAAACCTTACAAACCTCGTAACAACCTCTTCATTCACTCAAAACATTAAAGTCGATAATAAGTTGAAGCGATGTTAATAAGTTCTTTTTCGAGCTGAAGGCGTTTGGCGCATTACAACAGCCTACGCACCGGACGACAGTTGCGTAGTCTGGCTGCTGCTAGTCCCCAACCAGTGTTGCGGGATGACATATTGTGTTTCAGGAAGCGCGTTACTTGTTCTTGGATGGCAGGTGCGGATATGAAGGAGTTACGATATGCTTGGCGCTACTGTCACATCCGAAATCCACACAATTATTGGATTTTCCACGATTCAACCAGGAGGCTGAATGGAGACCCACAACGAGGACACTTTCAAACTCTGTCAGGTGCTGACAACGCTGATTGACACGAGTACGCAGCATCTCTGTGTGGAGCACTCACCATGTGACGCTAGTCACACCTCTTATACACCCTGACGAGCTTGGTAACGACACGAAACACGAGCAACAGGAGCACACTCCAATGAGCGTTCTATGTGTCGAGGAGAAATGCAACTTTAATCGTTTGCATCCCTGTTGATAGTTTGTACGTGTACGAAATTGCATTGACATCTGAGCGTGTCTTCTGGGTGCTTCAATATTTTTGTCAAGTAGTGTATACTTGTAGAATAAACAAAGTGGTCTTGCAAAACTGTTCTAATTAAGAATATTTTCGAATCCTTATCTCAAAAATAGATACGTTAATGTACACTTTTAGAGCTATACACAGATTACAGCAGGTGAAATAGATAGCTAGTAGGATATATAATAGAGAGCTTCAGAAACATGTAAAAAATAGAGGCACAGCAAACTTTACGACTATGCGTGTGCATCCGAATAAAAATGTATGGCTGCTATATGTCTTCATGTAATTTATCAACAGCCACTGAGATGAATCATACTATTGTGAAATCTACTGTGTACACAAAGGATCATTCAGATTTCGTACTGTTAGCCTGGAGACTGATACAGTTAAGGACACTGAGTAATAATAGGAACATCTAACTACCACGGGTGTTTGAAACTGCCGGTCAAACAGAAGTACTCATCCTAATCGTATTCCAGGCCTGCGTCTCAGATTTCGCTTGCCAGAAGGGCTCATTTCAGCGCAGAAATCACTGCAGAGTGAAATCCTCAGCAGAGCTCGGCCGCGACGAGAGAAGAAGTCATGCGACAGACGAGGCCCCGCACGCCCGCACTCCTAGTCGGCGACCCTTTGATCAGCGATGCGCGGCCCGCAGTGTGAGCTCTGGCCGCTGACCTGATTACGTGTGCAGCCGTCCGCTCCACGTGGCGATCCGCGCACTGCGCTCACACCTCCCTGCACATCACCATCTGCTGAGCGAGCTGTCCGCAGCAGCTTGCTTAAAAATCACTTCCAGCCATCCGTATTTACTGCACCGCTGCTGTAGTTGCACCAAACAAGATCACGCAACATAGACATGCATGGAATGGTAACGGGTCGAGTCATAACACTGCCAGACTGATTTAATTTGGTTTAATCTATATTTAAATGAAGATAAATTAGCTTTAGAAGACGCATAGGCAACAGATAATGAAAGAAAGACTCAATAAAAAAATCAAATCACTTTCCTAAGATTTGTCGCCCCAGGAAAAGCGTTCGACAGTGTAAGACGTTTCAAACTCTCGGAGCAATACGTTTAAGTCGGGTAAGGGTAACACAGGGTGGGCCAAATAAGAGGGGTCCAGAGAACAGAGTTCCTTCCAGGTTACAACGAAACACAGCAGAGGAAAGCAAATATTATACTAACATGACTATAGCAGATGCTTAAAGTGACCAACATTCATTTCTTGTCGGTATTAGTCTCCGGACAGAGAACTCCTGAAGGTGTATCGAAGTTGGACTGCTGGAATTGCTGCAGTCTCATCCAAAATGTTCTGCTGCAGTCCTTCAAGACTAAGAGCGTTGTTGCGATAGACCTTAGATTTGAGGACTCCTCACACAAAGGAATCGCACACTGACCTGGATGGCCAGCTGGAGCCGCGACCAAACTGACAGCTGTCCAAGATGCTACTCCAGGAGGTGGAAAATGAATGTGCGCAAAGGAAAATAATAAACGCTAAAATGAAGATTGGGCCCTGTCTGACTACCCCCTGAAGCAGACCTTAGGATCTGTTAATGGACTTAAACACATATAAATTACAATCTAAACATAAATGAATGACGAAGGCAACTAATCGTATCAAATGATAAACGTTGTTCCTGCTTATATATTTATTGTTGATTTAAAAAAACTTTATATTACGAAGTTTACATTTCCTTAGCAAAATTACTGATCAATTGCCCAACCATGCCCCTTATTATGACTGCGTGATCTAACATCAATAACGCGGAATGACTGAGATCATCTACGTACCAAACACTAGAAGACACTACTTTCAAAGATAATCTACGCTGGTGTGGAACGTCAGTAGAAATAAACTAACATGATCACAGCTGTTTAGCTTTTATAGCCCTAATAAGCCGAAGCAATTTACGATGTCACCGTATGTACTGCGTCCGGAGCGTCGAAGTGATGGTTCTCGTACTCGGCTGTGACGATGGAAGAACTCCAGCCACAAATAAACTCTTTCAAACACTAAGACGGCAGATGGCGTTCCTCTGACTGATATGCTGTAATACTGTCTTCTCCTCTTGTGTTCTAGAGACGAGAAACACGAACTACAAGGACGGAGTTCAGATAACGTCTCAACGTAAGTATAGGCAGAGGAAGTGCTCTCAATTACTGAACGCTGTGTACTCAACGACGACTTCCAACCCGGAGTTGTAGTCCAGAATCGTATGGGTTCGCAACAGTACAGTTCCTAACTGTTCTAACTATAAACTCTACTGAGAGCAAAGACAGCAAGTCCGCCTGTACCAACAAAAGCTGATATCGAGCGACCGTCACATACGGGCGCTCACAACGGAAGACCTCGTCTCTACAGCGCTGGCTTCCCAGCAAGGCTTGACACCCCACCATCGTAATTCCGATAACGAATCATATTCCCGAAACCAAGGAATATTCTCCCTCTGTACAGATTCTTCCGAACGCCGACCAACCATATTTTAGTCTTTTGTCATCCAACGCGGAAAGTTTGCGAGGAAAAACCTATACTCGTACAATGGTACGCTTCTGAGTAAAAATCCTTGCTTCTTCGTTCCTCTTACCTGCGTCCAAGATTTTCAGCGTTCGGACGTATTATCCGGTTATCCTTCTGGCCCCTACGACAACAGCGGCTGGCCGTCACCCTATTGTCCTCCAGAGCTGAGGGGCCACGACGTTTGTCTAGCTATTTCCTGTGTTTAAGGAGGACAAACAGCTGGGCGGGCCTTCCACCCAGAGCTTGAGTTATACATGCCGTTTCATCTCCACTGGCGTTCCAACCTCTACTGGTATAGGTAATCATTCATTATGCCGTTTTTTATAATAAAGACTCTCCGTCACCTTTCATGCAATAAGCGTTAACAATTATTTACGAGACGTACTTGACAATGTCAGACTCCTTTATATATTCATACATACGATGTATAAACTATCACATGATACCTAGTTGTGTTTGTAGATCACGGCAAAGTATGTGGATGAGTTCCTGTAAGGTGCGAAATTATAGCCACCTTACAGTTGCTAACAACTCTTTCAGGCGTCAATATTGTGTAAATGTGTCCAAGGTTCGGCTGGTTGCTCAGCCAGTTGCTCCATCCTGTTGGAAGTAGCTTTAGGTCGTTTCCTCCTCCGTTAATGCTGCCACACTTGTTCCGGCCCACTTTTATTTGCCCTACAGTGTATAAAGGCCGACTAAAATAAAGCTGGCCCACAAAATGTTTCCTGCACCTTAAGATAGGCGACCCAAGTTATATAATTTGCACTCTGGGGCGGATGAGAAGAGTGAGAAAGATTGTCTAGTTTATGGGGCACGAAACATTTACTGGACAGTTTTATTTTACTCACATTGTACAAAATGTACTAGAATCAAAAGAGAAAAATGGGAACTAAAGACCAAACATGAAGTGCTCTAATTAGTAAGGGTGTAAGACAAGGCTGCAGTCTTTTGCCCACACAGTTTAATCCTTACATTGAGGAAGAAATATTGGAAACTAAAGAAAACTTTAGGAATGGGATCGAAATTCGGGTTGTAAGGCTGCCAGTCATGATATTCCATAATAACATTCATGTCCTCAATGAAAGTGAAGAAGAATTAATGGACTTGTTGAATAGAATGAAGAGTCTAGTGAACACATACTAAAGACTCAGAGAGAAACAAAGAGAGACGAAAGTAGTAAGGAGTGGAAGAGCAAAGAATAGAGATAAATTTAACTTCAAAACGTAGGACCACAAAGCTGACGAAGTAAAGAAATTCTTCTACAAGACGGACGAAGCAAACAGGAAACGAAAAGAATGAGATTTTCACTCTGCAGCGGAGTGTGCGCTGATATGAAACTTCCTGGCAGATTAAAACTGTGTGCCCGACCGAGACTCGAATTCAGGACCTTTGGCTTTCGCGGGCAAGTGCTCTTACTTTTTTTTTTTAGTTAACGCTCTATCCATCTTTTTTTTAATGTATTTATTTATTTTTTTATATGATTACATTTAGGAAACGTGTACAAATGAGAATTCTAGGAACTCAGTGTTACAAGTAAGTGTTATAACAACAAAGGTGGCATAAAAGAGTAATAAAAAAAATAAAAATGTAAATCACTGATACAATTCCAACTAAAAGGTTCTTCAATAAATGTAACTGGTTCGACTTGGGGCTTCGCCATCGTTATCTGATATCTCCAACAGCGCCTTTGAAGGGAATCTGCAAAGGAGGCTTCCTGCTTCGCTAGTGCCTCAAGGAAAACAGCAGCCTGTCTCTTCCGTCCTGCGAACAAGGAGAGCTTCTGTAAAGTTTGGAAGGTAGGAGACGAGATACTGGCAGAAGTAAAGCTGTGAGGACCTGGCGTGAGTCGTGCTTCGGTAGCTCAGATGGTAGAGCACTTTCCCGCGAAAGGCAAAGGTCCCGAGTTCGAGTCTCGGTCGGGCACACAGTTTTAATCTGCCAGGAAGTTTCAGGAAACGAAAAGGAATCTCGTATGGGTGAAGATGGCAGTCCTTGCCAGAAAAAGGTCTCCTGTCATCAAATATCGATGTTAATTTGAGGAAGAAATTTAGGAGAATGCACATCAGAGCTGAATCATTGACTGCGAGTAAAGCATACAAGAGAATCGGAGTATTTGAGGTGTGGTTCTTTGACAATAGGCTGAGTGTTTGGTGGATTAACAGGATAAGAAAGAGGAGCTTCTCCGTAAAATCACCGAGGAGAAAAATGCGTGGAAAACAGTCACAAGAAGAAGGAGCAAGATGATAGGACATCAGTTAAGACATCAGAAAATAACTTGCATGGCATTCGAGGGAGCTGTAGGGTGAAAACTGCAGAGGAAGACGAAGGCTGGAATATATTCAATAATAACTGACGGTCTTGGATTCAAGTGCTACTTGTGAATAGTTTGAAGCAGCCCGACATGAATTCCGATCCTTTGGCAATGTACTAGAATTTGTGTCGGGCTGCTTCCAACTTTTCACGACTACGCCGACCTCTCCCCAACCACCCGCTCCAGACCACCAAAAAACTATTAAAATCTCTGATGGCTTGCTTCTGCAGGCACAATTCTCGTTCCGTTTAAATATTTCCGAATAGTATAACAAGTACCTAAACAGGTACTAACAGCAGACATCATTATTCAATACACGATGTCTCACTTACTACGCAATCGTTGTGCCGGGTACCATGAAGGAGCAAATAGCGGCGGGGCAAATCTCGAATAGCCGTCCGAAGTGGCCATGCGGTTAAAAGCGCTGCAGTCTGGAACCGCAAGACCGCTACGGTCGCAGGTTCGAATCCTGCCTCGGGCATGGATGTTTGTGATGTCCTTAGGTTAGTTATGATTAACTAGTTCTAAGTTCTAGGGGACTAATGACCTCAGCTGTTGAGGCCCATAGTGCTCAGAGTCATTTGAACCAAATCTCGAATAGCCTCATAGGCTGTCAAATTTTTCTCCAGACGCAGCAGAAGGTACATCGGTTTCTAGACTAGTTAGGTGCCTCCTAGAAAAGAAGTCTTAGAAACTCGTAGCGCCAGTCGTTCTTGGTGATAGTAACTATTGTTAGAATAGTTTCATAGACGTAATTTGCTCTTGAACTGTTCCGAGTCACTCATTTCAACATATAACATTAGTCAATATGGCCTTGTTGTGCTAATACCGCTAAAGGCTGATAGCAAAGTTGCTATTTTTCCAGCGACATGCAGGTCTACTGTATGTCTTAATGAAACGAATTAGTTATAGAAGAACTGAAAATCTGGGCGCACCTGAGCTCAACGGACATCAGTTTGGGTTCCAGAGAATGTTGAAACACGAGAAGACAATTCTGATCCTAAAGCGTTGTATGTAAGGTACCACACACACACACACACACACACACACACACACACACACACAAACACACACACAGTCCAAGAAAAAAAAAATTGTTCAAATGGCTCTAAACACTATGGGACTTAACATCTGAGGTCATCAATCCCCTAGACTCAGAACTACTTGAACCTAAATAACCCAAAGACATCACATACATCCATGCCTGAGGCAGGATTCGAACCTGTGATCGTAGCAGCAGCGCGGTTTCGGACTGAAGCACCTAGAACCGCTCGACCAGAGCGGCCGGCCACAGTCCAAGACGCCACTCAAATACGTGCTTTCCAGGAGCAGCAACGTACATCCATTCAGTCATCTACGAAGCTTCAGGCCGTCTCCCTGTAGACAGCATGTTTGTAATGTCTGCTGCCAACCACTACTCTGCTCTCTTGGCGTTTCCACAAATCCGTGCTGTTCCTTGGCTCTACAACACTCCAGCCACCAAGGCGATGGCAGCTGCCCCATTAACTATACATAAAGGGTGTTACCAAAATTTGCCATCGACCAACTGCCAATCGTCTCCTTAGGTGAATGCTACCATCCATGGCTCCACTGCTGCTAAGTCAAGTGTTGCACCACAAGGCACTACTGGGTGGCCCACGTTCCTCGCACGTGGGACCACTCACTTCTGTTGTCAAATTCCTGGCCATGCCTCGTCTTCTCAGTGGTATGCTCCACAACATTGTAGTACTACTGTTTGCTTACTAGCCAAGTGACCAGCCTCCGCCGTGTGAATAAAACACCATCGTGTGTCTGATGATGCCACAAATTGTTGTCCATTAGTTGCCACACATGGCACCATTGCTTGCTTCATGTTGTGGCTGCTCCGTAGTCAGATAGCAGACTGGTTCGCAGTGTCACTCTTCACTGCTCCTGGACTCATGCTTTGCTCACTCTCTGCCCCCGTAAGAACACGTCAGCAGCCGAATGCGACCTTAACTGTGCCATATGCAGCTAAATCAAGCCGCGTACTAAATACATCTGAGCAGAATGGTTATCTTATCGTTGGAGCTCAACATTCTGTGGAGGGAAGGTGCATACTTCCCCTCAGTGCACATCCAGTAAAACTACATTATGAAGCCACAATGTGACCATAGCCAATGTTCGACATTATCGTGCAACAACCGCTCACAGACACCAGGTAGAGGAAATATGGGGTTACGGGGGGACTCGGGAAATAGCAGTTCTTGCATAATGCGAAAAAGGGGAAATTTATCTGACGTCCAAAAGGGCATGTTAATTGGCTTTCTGGCCAAGTGTTGGACCATTTTCCGAATGTCTAAGTTTGCAAATTATTCGCCTGCCGTCGTGGTAAAAATGCATGGGAATGACGCTATCCAAAACCATCGCTGAGTCAAGTGTGGTGCACCACAAGCTGTAGATGACAGGGATGAACAACAGGTGCAGAGACGCCTACAGGTGCCACTGACTACCCAGATGAACCAAGGGGCCAGCAACAGTGTCCACTCAACAACTGTTCAGCAAACATTGAACGTATTGGCCTCTACAGCAAGCACTAGGTTCACGCATCCAATTGACTGCTGTCTACTAGTGACGTAGGTTGGAACTCACACGCCGATACCGCAACTGGATGCGTACTAACTAGCAACAGGTAATCTTTTCAGATGAATAGTGTTTTAGGCACCATCGGACAGATGGTCATGGGCATGTATGGTGTGAAACGCCTGAAAGTACACACTTTGAAAGAGTCGTCGGGAGGGCCAGGCAGGAGGAGGGAGCATTATGATATGCGGTAATGTTTTCGTGGCACTTCCTACGTGATCTCAACTTCCTGGAGGCCGCAGTGAATGAACACAGGCATGCAGCTATCCTTGGGGAGCATGACCAGCCGTACATGCACTATATGTCTCCTCTTTACGGTGTTATCTACCAGCAGAACGTGCTACGTGTCACACAGCTTGCAGTGTACATTCGTCGTTCGAGCAGCACCAGGATTAGTTTTGACGTGCTTCTCTGGCCACCAAATTCCAAGCATTTGGAGAATCTGTGGGACCACCTCGATCGGACTGTTCTCCCCACGGATCCTCCCCCGAGAAACCTAGCGCTGCTGGCCATGGCACTGCAGTCTGCTTGGCTCCACATCCCTGTTGGTACCATTAAGAGCCTCATTGCCTCGCATTTTGCACGTCTCGCAGCGGTCCGCTCTGAAACAATCAGTTGTTGAGGTTTATTACACGTCGGTACATTAATATGACTGGACAGTGTAGATGCAGTTCTTTGTGGATGCAAGAGATGGTACATTTCAGTAATCCAAGAATATCAATGTTTAGCAACGTGTATAGCCAGTTGTTAGTGGTTCTGAAAAGCCATATCCCTTGGTCGAAGGCCCTCCTTGTTCTTTCCCACTCTGATACTTGCCATCTGAGATATGGGACTACTATTTCATTCCTGTGCCACGCTCATTTTCTACTGTGCCCTGCAATTGAAATTTTGTAACACGTTTTTCCTGCAGCCCGCCCACCCGGCCACGTCAGCGTGATTAAGGACCGCACGTCCCGCCAGTCTTGTTGTTGGCGTATACGCGGAGGCATTTGCATACCGAGCCTTCCTGTGGTGGCGCCGCTCAGCAGCTGACAGTCTGGAGGTAAGGTGTTAAAACAGCAACATTCTGAAGCCAGCTGCGCGTTCAATCGGCTGCAGCGATATGCACGACAGGGCCATGCAAGGCGCGCCGCTGGGTCTTCGTTGCCTCCCAGAGTCGGTTTCCCGAGTTAGCCGCTGAGCTGCGACGCTTGGGGAGGTGGCTGGAAAGAAGAATTGTGGCGTCAGTGTGTGCCTCATATATCAATAATCAGGCAATAGTGGGGCCATGCTGCCCCTATATTGTTAGGACACAGTGGTACCTGAATGGAAAACGTAAGACAAGGCCATGATGTGCTTTGATTGTATTGCATTTGTAAATGACGTGAAAAAGTATGTCTGTATCACAGAGGTAACCTTCGTAATTACGTCAGCAGGTTACGCTTGATTTTAGATTCGCTTGATGTGTCAGTGAAAATGGCCTTTTTCATATATGTTCTTTGACCGGTACATCTACATACACACACACACTCAAAAGGCCAACGCAATGTGCGCGCCAGTTGGTAGCCTGTACCACTGCGCCGCCCGGGGTTACCCGATCGGTCTGGGGCGCTGCAGTCATGGACTGTACAGCTGGTCCCGGCGGAGGTTCGAGTCCTCCCTCGGGCATGGGTGTGTATGGTTGTCCTTAGGATAATTTAGGTTAAATAGTGTATAAGCTTAGGGACTGATGACCTTAGCAGTTAAGTCCCATAAGATTTTACACTCGCAGATACACCGAGAGAAAAACGACTGTTTATATGGCTCCACATGAGCTCTAATTTCTCTTATATTGTCTTCGTAGTCCTAACACGAAATGTACGCTGGCTCCAGTAGAATCGGTCTGCAGTCAGCTTCAAACGCATAGTATTCTCGAAAAGAACGGCACCTTCTTCCGATGGATTACCAATTGAGTTCTCGAAGCATCTCCGTAATACCTGTTTGTTGATAGCACCTAGTGGTAACAAATCTAGCATACCACCTTCGAATTTCTTCAATGTCTTTCTTTAGTCCGACTAGGTGCGGACCACAAATACTCAAGTAGTTCTCAAGAATGAGCCACCCTAGTTCCTATATTAAGCATCCTTTACAGATGAACCACAATTTCTAAAATTCTCTCTATGAACCGAAGTTGACCGTTCGTCTGCTACCGTCCTTAGGTACTCATTCTATTCTAAATCGATTTGCAACATTACGCTCAGATATTTAACCGACGTGACTGTGTCTAGCAGCAAACTAACAGTGTTGTACTCGAATACCATGGGACTGTTTCTCCTACTTATCTCCATTAACTTACACTCATGTTCAGAAAAAGTAGAAGACCTTGAAGGACGAGAGCTAGAACATGCATCATCACAGGACATGTACATTAGTATGTTCTGCAGAAATGATAAGCATTTGAGTCACCTCGATTCAACATTTGTCCTTTTGCCTAATAGGCACAGGGTCTGCCATGGACCATGATAATTTGTTCCATGCGTGACGACATTGACGTTTACAAGACATGAAGGGCATCCTATGGTATAGCCATCCATGCTCGATTCACCAGGTTCCAAATAAGGTGCGCAATGCTGTAGTCTTACTTTAAACTTCTTCTATTTAAAGATAATGTTATATTCCTTTCACTTTCGAATGTACAAGGTGATTATAATTAAAGTTAAACTTTCAAAACTCTGTAGAAATAACACCGCTAGTCAGAATGACGCCCAATTGCAACGGAAAATTATCGGAAATGAGGACAATGTGTGGCAGAAGAAAAAAAAATAGTGCGGAAATTGATCAATAGATGGCGCTGTATGTGTCAGAATACGTAAATTAAAACACCTATCATGCGCACGACCCATTGAAGTTGGTATAAAGACGCCGGGTACAAGACTTTTCCTCCTTTCGCGTCTGCGACGTTCTCCATGACCGTCTCAGTGCAGGGTCGCGCTCTGCTTGTAAGGCTGTATTTGTGTTGTAAGAATGATGAATGTCCACACATCGCTCTGCAGAAGTTGCGGACACTGAAGGTTTTGAAAAATGTATTCAAATGTAGCAGATATTTTGTGAGACACTTTTCTGTTCCAGATCATGTATCAGTAGTTGTGAGGGCAACAAGTGGGCACACCATTCCTAACTTAGGATGAAGAAAAAAGTCTGTTTTCTGAATACTGTCGGACAGAGTAGTAATTGTTAGATCCACGGTTATTAAGCTTAAAAATAACTTAACATTCTTCAAAATGACATTAAAATTTTTCTTATTCTTCAGTCTAAATTTTTGATTAAATACCGTAATGATGATATTCCTAATAATTTCAACGCTTATGCAATAATTTCACAAAATAGAACGCGTATCTTACCCCATTCTGTCCCTCGGATGGGGCAGAAAGGGATATTTGCAAGTATTGGTTTGAAAATTGCAAAAAATACAAAACGTACAGTTTAAGTGATTTTCAAGTGAGACAGGTTACGCTATAGTACAAGGAGATTTTTTTATGTTATTAAGAAGTTTTGTCTTGTGTTCCCTTATTTAATAATAATCGTTAAATGTTAAATATCCCATTCTACCCCTAATTTCCTTACAGGGGCAGAAAGTCTCGAATCACAGTGTCCCTAAATATTCAGTTTCATTCGGGTCTACGGACCCATCTTCCATTTGCCTGAAGGAATTCTGCAAGCTTTGTCTACGTTCTCCTCGTTGACTGGGATCGGGCGGATTTCCGTTGCGCAGAAGTAGCAGACTTGAGCACTAAGGTCACAGCGTAATATCCTGTTTACGTATTACTTTAGCTGTCTTCACAGAAGACGGGTTTTCAGTTACTCCCTTTGTGTACTTTGCGTCTCTGAACGACGTGCATATCACAAGAAGCGATGTTTGTGACCCAACAAGTTTTGATGACCTACGGTGATAATTTGTGGGCTCTATTGTGTCTCAATAAGACATTCTGAATTCCGCATGTGATATAGCAAAGTCACTTCAAGCAAAATGTTGGGACGATTACATCACCAAAGGAGGTAGAGTCCGTTTATTGGTTGGCAGTGACAAAGTGAGCTGTCTCTTGTCCTCGGCGTTAATATGATGTTGGAACTGTAACTGCCCTTGCTCCTTTATGTGGGCTTCTAGATCAGTCCAGGTGAAGAGGGGATGGTTTCTTTCACAAAGAAACACGCATATGCACCCATTTTTGCATAAATGATTAATTCTTTATACCTGTTGCTCTTTCAGGTGACAGGGTGATAAAAAAGTTAGAAATTGACTAAATATAAATCCAGCCTCAAATGCGCTCATTTTTGTCAGAGATGAATAATTTTCCTTTATCTGTTACCCTGGCTGTTCACAGAACGCTAAATGTGAATAAGAAGAGAAAATGAGGTTAGGAATTCGGAATACGACAGAAAAGTGTCTCACAAAATATCTGCTACATTTGAATACATTTGTGCTTATGAAATGAAATGTACAAAATGACGTGGAACTCATTCGCCTGCCTTTCTGGGAGTTTCAAATGTAAGAAAATGAAAGTACTTTGGTTTAAATTTTGATTTCACTCTGCACCAGAATGTTCTGATTTTAGCCGTGAAGAATACAATAGGAAGGAGTCGTTGCTTCCAAGGCTAGTTACGACAATGGTCTTCTGTTGAATGAGAGACATGCGTCGACTTAAGTGTGGCTTTAGCTAAAACAATTACAGTAACTCGATACAGCTACTACAACCCGTTTATACCACAGCAGTGGCGGGACATGGGGGGGGGGGGGGAGGGAACCCCCACCCCCTCCCTTGCGGGGCCCCCGCATTGCCACCCGCGTCGCCCCCGCCAGCCGGCCAGCACTGTTCGTTTCTTTCGTCGAGTTGTCGGGTAGTTGTATTTTCCTACGTAAGACGTGCGTCCGCCTCGTCGTATTTTATACGTTTCTGTCTGACACACTCTATTTACACTGAGTGACATTATGAGCATAGAATATCCAGTAAGCAACATCTTGGACGTCGCGATGCCAAAAGCAAAATTTAGATTCAACGCTCAAGGTCTACGACGGCATGAGAGATAATGGTGATAGCCACTTTGCTCGTATTGTTGAAGAGGAGAAGTAGTTATGGAACAGACATGGGGATGAGTGTTCCTCGTCTTACAGACAGACAAAGACACAGGGAAAACTGCGATCATAATGATGATGCTGACATATGGGAAAATAACTGTTTTTATTCCAACGGGACCATGTTACGACTGACAGAGAACGTTTTGCTAAAGAAAATATTTATCATCTAAAATTCAACATACTTTTGCCCTCACAACTACTGATACATGGAGGTAATGATCTGGAACATAAACTGAATCAGTGCTTAACTGAGGTACCGTTCTTTGAAGAAGAATCACTCTTTGTGACTAAAAAGAGACTAATGGAAGAGATTCTTCGATACAAGCAAACGAACATAAACACCCTTAATGATCGTGATTCTGTTATGCAAGCGCTGTCTGTTTGTCCTAGATCTGACTGTCCTACTTTACACACGCCGTACAAAATATTTGCTTCTCTACCTGCATCCACCGCTACAGTAGAAACAAGTTTCTCAACACTGCGGCGTAAAAAGACAAGGCTGAAGTCGACAACGATGGACGATCGACTTATTGGCTTAGCTCTGTTGAACACTCACCCTGACATTGATTGGCCTACTGAAGATGTAATTAACCAATTTGCCAGGAAGAATAGGTGCATAGAATTCATCATTTAAGGAAGAGAACCACAACTGTAACTTTTTTATATCATAAGATGGCATTGCCTTCTATATGTGTATAGTAAGTTTAAATAAAACTTTCTTAACCTTTGCATGTGACTTGATTATTTTTTATTACGGTAAAAGTAAAGGTAGCTCAAAATATCTTTAGCGCCCCCTCTTTGAGGTTTTTCTGTATCCGCCACTGTACTACAGCGTACTAATATACAAAGCAGATGCAAAGGGAATGCCAGTTTATAAGGTGCATGACTCTACTTACACAATAACATCTCCATTTTCTTCTTATAATAACTATGAATTTAATGAACTCTTCTCTCACTTTAAAACAGACAAGGAAAGCATATTTTTTTAATTTATTTCCTTAGCCAACCTTCTAAGGAGCACGATAAACTTCCAGCTAATACGACAGTTTTTCTCATTTCCTTTTTCGTTTGTGCAACATGTGTTTCATCACTTCTCTGTGTCGCCGTTCATCTGACAATCTGACATCAGTTTTCCGTTTATTATTTCGGAAAGTCCCGAACGCTTCGATAGTTTTTCTTTCGACTTCGTACATCTTCTGGTCGTACGTTAAATTCCATCAGATATTTGTTAGCATTCATTTAATCGCCTACTGTTGTTTTTGGCTTAGAATCAAAGACGTAGAAGACGTGTTACTTCCATCTGGATGGTTTACTCTTCGTATGTGACTATGAAACTGAAATCGTAAATTGCATATTGTGCGTGTAGCTTTCTCTGTTTTAAAGCAAATTTTTTGTTTGGACTTTAAAATTCAGATCCCATTTTCACCGTGTGGACCAATTATATTCTGTAATATTATTCAGTTTTTAAAATATTGATCACGAGTGATTTGGTTTCGTCCTCAATTCCTTCCTATTGATTACGATGCTTTGCATCTCTAAATTAACTGAAAATCTCTTCATGGTAGTCTCTTTTGTGTATTATAATATTTATCTGCGATGTGTACTAAAGTATCTTCCAATTCTAATTAACCAGACAATTATGCTTCAGCAATTGTCACATTACTTGTTTCTTGCCGGCTGGTGTGGCAGAGCGGTTCTAGGCACTTCAGTCTGGAGCCGCGCGACCTCTACGGTCGCAGGTTCGAATCCTGCCTGGGGCATGGATGTGTGTGATGTCCTTAGGTTCCTTTGGTTTAAGTAGTTCTAAGTTCTATGGAACTGATGACCTCAGATGTTAAGTCCCATAGTGCTCAGAGTCATTTGAACCATTTGAAGTTGTTTCGTATTTTAGAAACGGTTCTCCACAGACTTCTCTTGTCATGGGTTCATCCTAGTACGACTCTTCCTAGTGCGTTGCCTGTGGATGTAAGTTTTCATGCCCGTCAGTGGTACCAGTTTCTTTGTCTGATTTCTCACGAACTCAAATTCACTTCCGTGTCACGAAATACTCAAAATGTAAAATCAAGAATTTTCATTGGTTGCTTTTTGCCCTCTTAACGTCCATTAAAAATATATAATCTGCTATGAAAACACGAAACTTTTTCTCTGATCATATCACCTATCAAAAAAATCGGTTTCTGACTTATAACACTTTGCGAAAATATAATGGTCATTAAAATTAATTACTCAAAAAGAAAGTGCCTATTGATTGGTCTACAATGAGACACACACATAAAGGAGCCGCCTTGCTGTATCATCCGTTATAGAAGAAGACTAAAAGCGATTTTCAGCAAATTTTATGTCGTAGATGGACTGCACATAATTTTAATATCGAGTCCACGTCAAATTGGTCTTCTCCTATAACTAGCTGCGTGTCAGTGTAAAGGCAGAAGGGAGACAAGGCCGCATCACTTCGTACAGGGCATGTATAGCACAACACTTAGGTACTCGAAGTAATCTTCTGTTTGAGGACTGCTTGACGTGTTATGGTGCAGAAGAATCCTTCGGTTAGTCCTAAACGAACGACACATACGGTTTGCATGTCAAGTGAGCTTCGTCCCGTTAATGTCGAGGACAGATATCACATTATCAGGTGTACTCGTAAGTTTGTCCCCCGGTAGAGTCCTCAGGAAGCCTCGGGGCGCGTGCCACACGCAGACAGATACGGACAGAGAGCGCGCCGCGACTCAGCAGGTGTGCAGGAGTGCCGTAGCTTGTCCTGCACCACAGGGGCCTTCCTTTTCGAATGCATTTTCACCATTGCAGGCAGGAATGCAAGAGAAAGCAAGAAATGTTCGGCCTCCCACTAGACAGACCAGTATCCTATTTAGCCTTCACTTCTTCTTAATACAGTAATGAGACAAAACATTACGACACCTGTTCAAAAACATCTAGGTCCATCTTTGGAATGGAATACAGTATCGATTCTGGTTGGTATCGATTCGAAAAGCCCTTATTAGGTTTTAGGAGGTATGTCGCACCAGATATCTATGCGTGGGTCACACACTACTTGCAAATTAGTGGCCTATGGTTACTAGGCACAGAGATGGCGTTCGATAGCATCCTAGTGTTACATAGG
The DNA here is from genome assembly GCF_021461385.2 of Schistocerca piceifrons. Lineage (NCBI taxonomy): Eukaryota > Metazoa > Arthropoda > Insecta > Orthoptera > Acrididae > Schistocerca > Schistocerca piceifrons. The sequence continues at coordinate 572,118,602 of NC_060138.1, forward strand.
GTTCATATCAGGCGAACTTGGTGACGTAGACATTAGCGTGATTTCAGTATCAGGCTCGGTAAACCACTGTAGAATGAACCCATCCTGTTCCACTGGAAGATGTTATCATCCTCGGAGAAGACATCAAACACAGCTCACGAAGACCACAGTTGGCACTGTGTCCTCAATTAGGACCAAATTAGGACCAAGGTGTACCACGAAATCCCAGGTGAATGTGCACCACTGTCTTTCATCCGTGGCGTGTTCCGACCAGCTGTGTTTCGGGCAGGGGTCATCCGGATGACTGTGTGACCGGACACAGTCGACGACCTGGCGTAACAAGAAACGTCATTCACATGACCAGGTGACACGTCCCCAGTTGTCCTCGGTCCACTCTCAATGATACTACAGTAATTGCAATCGTAGCTGACAATTGACAATGCCGTTGGCTCAACATGGGGAAACGAATGGGTGATCTGCTGCTGAGTGCCATGTTTAACAACGCCCGCTGAGCAGTGTGCTCCGACATGTTTGCGCCAGCATTGTCTCTGCCGTCAAATGTGCCTTAGATTGTCGCTTATCCTGCTTCACAGAGCGGTCAGTTATCCGTCCTCCTCGTTATGTGAAGAAAAGCTTAAGTATACGATCAGAAAACAAACTGTTAAGCAATAAAATTATCCATTATCTCTGACTTAGGAAAAATGTGAAGCAATCCAAAAGATTGCGAAAATAAATCCGCTAAATTTCGATTACTCGATAAATGACACTACTTTAAAAGCTGCCAATTCTACTAAACTCCTAGGAACTACAATTACGAATAACTTAAATGGGGCCTGTCATACAGATACTGCTGTGGGGAAGGCTGCCTTTTACTGACAGAACGCTTAGAAGATGCAACAGGTTTACTAAAGATCGTGCCTACACCACGACTGTCCGACTTCCACTGGAGTATTGCGGGCGGTCTTCTTACCAGAGAGGATTGACGGGAGACATCCAAAAATCCAAAGAACAGCATCTCATATTATATTATCGTGAAATAGGGAAGATAATGTCGTGGATGTGATAAGCGACTTGAGGTAGCAATTATTAAAACGAAGACAGATCTTTACACGAAATTTCAGTGACCAAAGCAATCCGGTTAACTTTGTATCAATTTATACAATTTTTGAAAATCCTGGACACAAACTAAATTGCACATCACAAGAGAAATCGTAACTTTTTACATTTACAGTTACTGAGCGCTTGGAATATTTAAAATGTGTACTGTGTCCTGTAGCATGACCAGTCTTAAAAGATAAAGAAAATTTCCTGTATCTAATACTCTCGCTAAACTGATATAGTGCCAGAAGAGAAGCAGGTGTTAATAAGAAGTAAAAACAGTGTCAGTTCAGTACTGCGGGTTTACTTTAAAGATCAAGATATTTGTATCGAGCTATCACTGTTCAACGTAAATTAATGTCGTCAGAAGCTCTCATCACAGCCAACGCAATTAAAGGATCAACAAACAATTTGCCTTGTCTTGTCGCTGCAACTCCGTGATCAGCAACATGCTAAAATATTTCAAAAGCAGTAGTGATATCAATGTAGAGTACAATGCATGGTCATAATAATTACAACAACTGCCATTTACATAGAAATTGAATGATCAGTAGGGGTTTGGTCAACTAGCCTTAAACGGTGTAAAAAAATTAAACAAATCAAATCAATAAAGACGATAACCTACTATCTTTTCAATATATATTATTTAAACATTGACAAACTTTACACAGACTTTTGATTATTCCACAGTGTGTATACTGAATAAACGCGTTTGTGGCCACAACAAAGATACAAATATTACTCTCAATGTAGGCATTCACAAATCTGACAAAATCCTTCCAGTGAGCAAGCAACCAACAACTACGTGCAACAAAAAGGCGACTTACAAAAAAAAACCTCAATTAATACCAAAGTCTCCTACGGCGCTACTAGCAGGCTTCGACCTCCCCTGTCGCGCGCCTTTCTCCTCCCCAGGCTGCGTCCGGTCATTTCCGACTCCTCACAACTTTTCTCCCGCTACTACTCTTGACAATAATATCTCTGACTCAGAGTTTGTGTATGCATACCACAGCTGAAACGTTGGTCAACTTTGCAAAGAAGTATTAACGTCCAGCCCACCCAGCTAGCCGTGCGGTCTAATGTACTGCTTCCCGAGCGGGAAGGCGTGCCGGTCTCCCGCACGCATCCGCCTGGCGGATTAGTGTCGAGGTCCGGTGTGCCGGCCAGCCTGTGGACGGTTTTTAAGACGGTCTTCTATCTGCCTCGCCTAATGCGGGTTGGTTACTCTTATTCCACCTCAGTAACACTATGTCGGCGATTGCTGCGCAAACACTGTCTCCACGTCTCCACGTACGCGTACACCATAATTACTCTACCACGCAAACCTTGGGGTTACAGACGTCTGGAATGAGACGTAACAATCCTGGGTTCGGTGTGGGACTGCCGTGGGGTGAGTGTACTGCTGTAGCCTGTTGTGGGGTTGTGTACCACTGAGGACTACGTTGGGGACGAAGGCTCTCCGTCGTTTGTAGGTCCCCGGTTCAATACAAACGTCCAACTTTCGAGGTAATGAAACTGTTACTTTAAGTACAAAATAATGCAAGTATGCGGAGCAGCTGCCATTTGAAACAAAAGTAGTACATGGTACAGAGATTCCCTAACTGGTAAAAAGTTACCCTAATTAACAGCAACTCCTCCCCCCAACGAGAAAATATTTTATTGTTGCCAACCTCGATGAGTAGAAATGACTGTCACAATAAAGTAAGAGATTTCAAAGTGCATTCAGGAAGATTTAAGTGTCAATTTTTCGCAGACACTGTTAGACAGTCGTATGGTGGAGAAATAGCCTGAAATTACTTCGAAAAACCCTCTGCTAGGCACTCAAGCGCAAATTTGAGAGTAGTCATGTAGATGTAGATGCAGATAATTTTCATCAGCAGTGGCAACGTGGAAGTCGTGTGCATTTTTTAAAAATATTATTGAACAATAATTTACGATAGCAGTGGATATGCTTTTTGTGTGCAAAATCTTACATACTTATAGAAATGTTACAATTTTATTTTTGTGCGAAGTTTGAACTTTCGTTATCGGTCACAGATCTGTGATTACACTGATACGATAAGCAACTTGTATGCGTGTTTCAGTACTTGAAATAGTTATTTATTATGGCAAATAACTTTATGCTGGCAAGGAAAAGAATGTATTGTCTTTGGACATGTCTCATCTCTGGGTAATTTCCAAGACTGATTAACTATCGAAGTCGCTGGGTCCAATCGAAACATATCGAACGTGCGATGGTAAATCGATCATGCGACTCTGGCGGGCGTTGTGAGTATGTTTGCGTTGGTCACTACAGCAACGACAAAAGAAGAGCGTTACAAAAATACCTTTAATTGGAAAGGAGGCGACTTACCTTACTCGACGTCGGTGAAAGTCCATTACAGTGATGTGGATGGATAATTTGGAAGAGTCGAACCATATATTCTTCCTGAAACTCGTTCGTTTTCCGCACTGTCCGCAATGAAATTTTAACGGTATTTCAGCAACGAAACTGTTCTTACGGAGTTTTACACACTTCGCACCACCACAGTCTACACAGTCCCTTCTTTCCTTGTCACAAAAAGCGAACAATTTTCTACGCTGCATAAACATGGAATTCGATTCTTCCATGTGAGATAATCCGCCGAAGAATCGTTAAGAACACCAGACATTCCACTTAGTAACGACATAAATCGTCTGGGTTTCCCTAGCAACTCACAAATAATTCGCGGAGGTATGTAATTTAGAGCAAGTAATGGAACGACGGAAAACAGATAAAAATGACGATCGCAAATAATTGATCACAACGCGTGCCACCGGGGTCGCATGATCGATTTACCATCGCACGTTCGATATGCTTCGTTTGGACCCAGGGACTTCGATAGGCAGTAATTCTTGGAAATTACACATCTCTTTTCTTGTTCTAGCACCATCTTTGGTCATTTTGTGTAGAATCTAAACTTTACAGAAGTTCTCTTGTGTTTTATGGAATTATCTGGTTTAAGTACTACACCACAATAAAAATCTTACCAAAACACCTTCTTACTTTCTCCCCAAAACTGTGTATGGCCAGTTCGTCTCTGTTTTATCTTTCTCGTGTTTTGTGTTTTTACATCATGTACTTTTATTAACGTTTAGTATTATTTAGTAGATGATTAGTGTAGAACATCGTGCAGTATCTTTGTGCCCCTTAAGACGCTGCTTGCTAAGGCGAAACATTACTGAAAAATTGGGAGAGTCTCTAAGTGACGTTCTTTTCTTCTACGAGCAGCCAATAAGATATCTTAAGATTAGAATGCCAGCACATTTTACGTATTTTAGACGTCGAGATACCATTGAACAGTTTACAAGATTCGTAGAACAATTTAGATGTGGTAATATTTGAGTGCGGACTTTATGTTACACCAAGAATAGGCCTAAAACAGTCATTTCGTTATTTCATTCGGTGAAAAAGGAGTTAATTAAAATGTATGAATAAATATTATCGTTTAACGTCCCCTCGTCTGTGAGGTCATTAGAAACAAAGGAAAAGCTCAGGTTATGGAAGAATGAGGAAAGATATCAGCTACGCCCTTTCAAAGGAACCATTCCAGTTTTGTCTTGAGCAATATAGGGAGACAATGTAAAACCTAATACTGTGTAGCCAGATGGAGATTTTAGCCGTAGCTCCCTGAATATGAGTCCAGTGCGCTACCCATTGCACCACTTCCTTCATTTGATAGGGTATTAATTACGTTCTTCCTGCAGTTGGCAGTAAATCACATTGCCAATTTGTGTTTGAAATGATTTTGTGATGACTTAGGTTAACATTTTCTTTATTTTATGTACGACCGCAGAATTTCAGTATTAGAGGATTTTCAGGTATCCAAAACGGAAACAGTGTACATTGCATGTGCTAGTATCACTTAGGAATTTAACGTAAAAGCAGGACACGTCCAAAGATGTACTAGGAGAATTATAAAGTATTTTACCGAAGAATCGTCAATGATGTATTATGCCATATACGTCTTTGCTCCCACGTTGAAATTTTGACTGCATATAATCGTCATAAAATAGTTCGAAATATTTTTGTGTTATTATGGGGACATGTTATTTTCAAGTAGCTGTAGCAAAGCTGTTTCATACAGTATAAAGTCGATGTTCTTAACATAGATTAGCGAAATTCTGAAGAAGTCTGTTATAATATTCCTAGTATATGTATGTTAAAAATATCGACTTTATATGCAAAAAGCTTTGCAACAACTGCTCAGAAGTAACGCGCTTCCACAATAACGAAAAAGTACTTCCTATTTATTTTAGGACAGCTATACGCACTCATAACTACAACATTGGAGCAAAGACATGTATGGGATAATACACCATAAATGAATATTCTGTAAAGCAAGTTATAATTCTTTCGGTATATCTTGGAATATGACTTGTTCTTATGGAAAATTAAATAACTATTCAATGCTATCCTTCTACAATGGTTCCATTTGATTTACTTGAAAATGGTTTACGGTCGATATTGTACTATCATTCATCAAAATCATACATCAAATAAAGAAATGTAAGCTCAATGTATCACTAAATCATTTTAAAAATTCAGCTGTTGCTATCAAAATTATATTATGCCAGGTCGTTGCCTGCTAAGCTCAGTATTTTATCCAACATGTGTTTTCCGGATTTATTAGCTTGAAAAAGAACATATTTCATACGCCGCGATCGCAGCGCAGACACCTTTATTACTCCAAGAAGACATGTTATGATAGTCTTATGCTGCTAATATCTGATCTCGAGGACCTTACTATAAAAATGCGATGTTGCATTACACGAAGTCAAAGCATAAAGGGCACTGACCATGTATACATGTCTTGTTAAAAATCCACTCGATAAAATACTCAATTGCTAAAATGCACAAAAATGATAACAATCATAAAAAGACACAGTTCAGATCCTCGTATTGTTCATGCAAGCAATTCAGATAAGGAAAAATTAATTTGAGGCTCTGTTGTGGCTGACTATTTATATCACTCAAGTCACCGAAATTTGGACGTTCGCTTGTGCTGTTTAACCTGCAAATTCTTTGAATAAACATAGTACACGTGAGTGTGTGTGTGTGTGTGTGTGTGTGTGTGTGTGTGTGTGTGTGTGTGTTTGTAATATTTCTGGATAAGTACTTTTGAACATAGATTAAAAATTCAGATCATACGCATTTGAGTACAGTGCATATTGTTGCGATGGAGCTACATTGCAGCTGACTGTTTCATTTGAATGCCCTCTAAATACTATACTGTGATTATTTCGTTTTGACACTGCACTGTTATTTGCTGGAGAGGAGATCGTGAGTGGGGAGGAGGGGAAGGTGAGAGAAGGATTGTGGAATGTGAGGTGTTGATGATCGTAATGATCATGATGATAATGATGTACATAATTAACACACGGATTGTCGCGTGTTATATAACAGGATCATGATAGTCGCTATCTTGGCTACTTGAACTTCCAAACAGTGCAAGCAACAGCAGAACCGTGGCAGCAGCACCAACTAACGGTGAACACTTGAAAACTTGAATTGATGATCAAAGTTGCTATAGATAAACTAATGTCCGTACAAGGCACCTGTCTCTAAGAAGTGACTCCAAGACGTTTCACCAGCAATATCCTCAGATCTTTACCTGACAGAACATTTACGGGACCCGCTAGGACGTCATCTCCGTCCCAGTGCCAATATTCAGGAAATCGAAGACCAATTACAAGACTGCTGGGTCAGCTTACCCCAAGAGGGGATACAATGGCTTCATGACACCCCTCCCAACAGAATCAGAGCATGCATCCATCCAGATGCTGTGCAAAGTCATAATGATAAGTGACTCATCCTGGCAAGTTCCTCTTAGATTTGACTCTGTTTTCTAATCACTGAAATGACATGAAAACCTTCTCAGCCCGTAAAGTTTCATTTCGTTTCCGCCTCATAATATGGGCGCTTCTCGTTCTTTTGTCAGACAGTATACTAAAGAAAGTGTTTCTTTATGTATAGTCGTTAACGACGTCGTTATATCTTACGATCTTTAATATATCAAAACTTACTGGTATATAAAACACGTGTCAGAAACCTGAGGGATTCATTCTTGATTCCTAAACATTATAAAAAATCCGTTTGCGTCCGAAAATACTTTGTTAGGAGCGTACGAAAGGAATTCCCTATAGTGCCTCCTGGTTGTGTAATTTACATCATAAGTGCGTTTTTACTCACTTTCTTGTTTACGGTTGGTCATGACATTTGTTTTGATTTGTCTGATTGTCGTCTGTTGTTTCTGCTGTCTAATAGTACCTTCCATCCCATCACAACGATGTATTCAGTTACTGGAATGATGGATATGCACTACATGTATGGCCTAGCAGACTGGAATGCGTGCGCAGCACGTCTACTTTATGCTGAACTTCGCCGTGGGAGGCAATTAGCGCGTGCAAGAACGTTTGTACGATTCCACCAATACTTATGCGCGACACGCTCATTCGAGAACGGAGTTGCACGTGATGGGAGACCACGTGATGTGCCAGCGCCTGGTCTTAAAGAACAGGTCTTCCACTCACTAGTTCAAGGACGACTGGGAGAAGAGAAGCCGTTAATCACGACGGGGTGAAACATACTGCATGAAATTCTTCTGTACCCGATCATCTTAAACGAGTGCAAGAATTAAATGAGGCAGATTTTTGACCAAGTCTAGCTTTCTATCAACGCTTGGTTCTTAGCATATAGCTCGTTCACTAATGCAACTGGCTTTCACGTGATGGAGTCTTGAATAATAATAACAATCACAGACAACAACAGAGGTTTACCCTCAATGTGTCTGATTGGATGATTCATATCACTGGGCCCTCCTTCTTTCCACAGTGTCCTACTTGACATAAGTATTTGCAGTGTTACAGACATGAGTTATCTTATTTAATTGATGCTGTACCTTTAGACGTCATCCAACGAATGTTGTTTATGCACGATGGTTCTCCACTATACCTTATACGGACAGTTCGCCAGTGGCTCGACAACCACTTACCGAACAAGTAATTGGTCGAGAGGGATAAACTGCATGGCCCGCCCGATTTGGTCAGATTTCGATGCAATGGACACTTTCCTTTGGGTACATTTAAAATCCTAATGTCGATGTTCTGAGCGTGTGTAGCCAATATTGTGCAGGTGGTGACTATAGGGAGGCGTGGTAGATGGATGGTGTGTCAGGAGGTACTCTCCCAGTTCGCCATTTGCCAGTTCCTCAGGGAAGAGGAGGTGGCTGTAACCTGTGTACGCCGGTGGGCGCAGTAAAAGAAGAGCGACTTTTAACCATTTATTTCTGCAAATACATCTCTCCTTTAGCCATGCTACGGAGGTCCCCTGCCGCTGCTTTTTCGGGTGCACCGCGAGCGCCTGGCAGCTACGCAGGAAGTGGATGCTGCGTCTCCACCCTCCGCACTGGAAGAAGGTGGTGCGTGAGTATGTGGTTTGCACACGCCGGCTTAGGAGGTCCTCGATCCCCTCCTGTAACTGTGGCTCATCTCTGCTCTCTGAACAGCGACGACGGCTGCCGTGTGTTCGAGTGAATTGCGCCGACCCTGACCTCCAGGGCACGCAGGCCCCGTGGCTCCCCGGAAGTGTCAGGAACGCTGGTGTCCTGGCCCAAGTCAACACGGAAGACCCCCTGGCCTTCCCATCTGCGTTGGAAGCTTTCAGCAGCGCCGAACTCGTGACTGGTGCTTACAGATAGGAAGACATCTCTCCGGCGGCTGTTGGCGGTGTTGAATACGAGCAGGAAATCTACAACAGCCTTATACCCAGCGGTAACACCGTGTCAGAGAATCGAGAAGGCGCGTCTCGTCCAGTCCCTTCGGAACTCAAATGCTGGAATATCTATAGTGAGAAATACCTACATCTACATCTACATTTATACTCCGCAAGCCACCCAACGGTGTGTGGCGGAGGGCACTTTATGTGCCACTGTCATTACCTTCGTTTCCTGTTCCAGTCGCGTATGGTTCGCGGGAAGAACGACTGCCGGAAATCATCCGTGCGCGCTCGAATCTCTCTAATTTTACATTCGTGATCTCCTCGGGAGGTATAAGTAGGGGGAAGCAATATATTCGATACCTCATCCAGAAACGCCCCCTCTCGAAATCTGGACAGCAAGCTACGCCGCGATGCAGAACGCCTCTCTTGCAGAGTCTGCCACTTGAGTTTGCTAAACATCTCCGTAACGCTATCACGCTTACCAAATAACCCTGTGACGAAACGCGCAGCTCTTCTTTGGATCTTCTCTATCTCCTCTGTCAACCTGACCTGGTACGGATCCCACAATGATGAGCAATACTCAAGTACAGGTCGAACGAGTGTTTTGTAAGCCACCTCCTTTGTTGATGAACTACATTTTCTTAGGACTCTCCCAATGAATCTCAACCTGGCATCCGCCTTACCAACAATTAATTTTATATGATCATTCCAATTCAAATCCGTACGCATACTCCCAGATATTTTACAGAAGTAGCTGCTACCAGTGTTTGTTCCGCTATCATATAATCATACAATAAAGGATCCTTCTTTCTATGTATTCGCAATACATCACATTTGTCTATGTTAAGTGTCAGTTGCCACTCCCTGCACCAAGTGCCTATTCGCTGCAGATCTTCCTGCATTTCGCTGCAATTTTTGCAATTTTCGAACGCTGCAACTTCTCTGTATACTACAGCATCATCCGCGAAAAGGCGCATGGAACTTCCGACACTATCTCCTAGGTCATTTATATATATTGTGAAAAACAATGGTCCCATAACACTCCCCTGTGGCACGCCAGAGGTCACTTTAACATCTGTAGACGTCTCTCCATTGAGAACAACATGCTGTGTTCTGTTTGCCAAAAACTCTTCAATCCAGCCACACAGCTGGTCTGATATTCCGTAGGGTCTCACTTTGTTTATCAGGCGACAGTGCGAAACTGTATCTAACGTCTTCCGGAAGTCAAGGAAAATGGCATCTACCTGGGAGCCTGTATCTAATATTTTCTGGGTCTCATGAACAAATAAAGCGAGTTGGGTCTCACACGATCACTGTTTCCAGAATCCATGTTGATTCCTACAGAGTAAATTCTGGGTTTCCAGAAATGACATGACACGCGAGCAAAATACATGTTCTAAAATTCTACAACACATCGATGTCACAGATATAGGCCTATAGTTTCAATGCCATTATCATCCCAGAGTGTCTGGATATGCTGTTTCGATCCACTTACTGATTTAACGTAAGACCAGAACTTCCTAGGATTTTCTGTCAAGTCGGTACATAGAATTTTACTTTAGAATTCACTGAACGCTTCACGCACAGCACTCCTTACGCTAACTTTGGCATCGTTTAGCTTCTTGCTGGTGTTCACCCAGCGTTGCTTGTAATGACTGTGTAGGCTTTCCTAATACGAATGTATCAGTGATTCATATCACACCCTATTTGCTTAACACATTTGTTTTGCCAACAGACTGATTCATAACAATATTAAAGTAAGGCTTCTTGCGTTAGCGATGCGGCTTCTTACTTCACGTAATAAAGTCACGGGATACTTCTCAGTCGTATTGCTTTCCTAAGCTTCTGCTGATGCTAACTATTCAGTTCGTGCAAAGCCCTGCTAACGCGGTGAAACGCTGCCGTTTAGTTTCATACTCATTGACACTCCCGCAAGGAATACTAAGTGAACGAGGTCTCACAATTATGAAATTCTGCGGCCAGCTACCTGATTCAGGGTTGGTACGTAACAATGGATTTCAACAAATACGGAATACCAGGAGTTTTTCCCAAGTTACGGCAAAATGTGGAACGCCAGGTCAGGAGATGCATAGAAGCTGCAGGTGGTCATTTTTAGAAAGTTCTGTTAATGTATATATGTTTGGTGAATGTACCATTTTTGTGCCATGAATAATTAATCGTTCCATACGTCACTAACGGAGGATTTTCAGATCCACATTCATCAGAACTTTTTGTAATGTTCTTAAGTCATGAATAAACGCCTAAGTTTTTGACACATTGTTCTACTCGCCCTTTATTTCATTGGATAACATAAGCGCTTCTAAGCTCCATTTAGAGTGTGTAACTCCTAAAACAGGCAACTGCAATGGTGGGTGAGTACCATTTTCATTCAATGAATACTTTCTTAGGTTATGTTATATATCTGTCAATATTTCTCTTCAGACAACCTATTACACCTAAACAGCCATCTTCAGAGATTTATTATCAATTAGTTTCGCACTAAAAGTCACTCAAATGTATTATTAGAAATACTGTATGCTATTAACAATAAAATAATTACGACAATGTCAGACCTGTTAATAAGTACATTAATTAAAAAATAAAGTTCCTGTTAAAAGTGAATAATGATGTCATAAGAAAAATATACAGCACTATTATACTGGAATACTTATATCCAGGGTATAACTGATATACGGAATAGCGATGAATTGTGGGAATAAAGAAAGATAAGCAATGGAAATATAATGAAATTTGGCCAAGTGGGCATAGGGCTCGCGCACTGATGGTTCGCTATAAATTTAATTATGTGTATAGACGGTTCATCCATCCTGGGAATCGAGAAAGATTTTTTCCTGTTTTCGCTATCGATATTGGTAAGATATTGGTCCCTGGGATTGGGTACCAAAATGCTTACACTATTTCCTCAAACTAGCCAGGACATACAGTAAGAAGAGACCTGGGTATATCAGTGTGTAAACGCAGAGAGAGACGATTTCATAAAACGTTTAATTTACTTACTAATACATGATTACAACTTATATTTTATATCTGGATGCAGTAATGTTTGGACTCCCTAAAGAGAAACTCTATTTATTGGAATCCTTAGTCACAGAAATTACGTAAACCCAGAAAGGCACTGAGTGAGGTGGAGGAGTGTGTGTTAGTGTTCGTGGGAAACAGGATGGATAGATTTAAGATGATTCGTTGGATCACAATTTTGAAAAGCAGTCGTTACACGATATGCGGTGGAAATCAGTTACAAGAAAGTGACAGTGCAGGATCTGTGACAGCCTTTGCGGGAACGTGCTTACGTCAGGCGTAATACCGTACTCATCATACAGTTCTCCGTAGTAAAGAAGGGTGGTAATGAAGACAGCACTAGAGAATAATGTGTAATGACTACCAGTCTCTTTTTGGGGACCTTTTGTAAGCAAATGTTAGCTACAGTGTCCTTGTTAGCTGTGTAGTTCGGAAGAATTTGTGTGTCCTTAGGCGTTTTCCAGATAAGTTCTTGTCTTCATATTGTATATTAATGATGTATCACGCAACATTAATAAAAATCTCAGACTTTTTGCAAATAAAGCAGTTACCCGTAATGAAGCACTGCATCAAACAAACTGCATAAAATTTTATATGTTGATAAGATTTCAGAGTAGCGCAAATATTGAGAACTTGTTTTAACTGTTCATAAATATAAAATTTTGGCTTCAAAGAAAGAAAAAACTGAATGTTGTGTAACTACAATATCGGTGAAACACAGTCAGATGTACTCAACTCCTATAAATATGTGGGTGTAACAATTTGTAGGGACAAATGATGGAATGATTAAATGGGCAATTAAGACAGGTTGCATACTTCGATTCGTTGGTGGGGTACTTAGAAAATCCAATAAGATTGGTCACACAGTGTGGGCCACCCGAGAACCCTGCTCATGTATGTGGAACCCGTACCAAATTTGGTTAACGGTTCATGATAAACGCACGGAAAGAAGGAAGGACGAGTAGTCGCAGAATCATTTGACTCTCAGCAGAGCGTCTCAAGTACTGAACGAACTAAACTGGCTGACGTTTGAATATAAACGTCAAATTTCCCATAAAACCTAGTTATAATATTTTTAAAAATCATGGAATATACTACAACCGCCAACTTATCTCTCCGGAAGGCCGTATTAGATTAACTCGGGACTCATACAGGGATCTAAGTAATCATTCCTCTTGAGTGTAACATTTTACTTGTGTAACAGCCACTTAGTAATCAACATTATTGTGTAAGGACGACATTTCGATGAGAACAGGAGATAGCGGCGGCTCTTAACTGAGCCCACCCTTCGTCAGGTGCTCACTAAGAATTCCACTGGATATGCTGCTTTAGGGGAACAGAAGGAAGGGATACGGTAGAATATGGCCTTGGCAGTAGGAATGAGAGGGAAGAAAGACTAAGTTCAGAAATAAACATCAGGTGGTAACAACGAATACTCTGTTGAAAAATCACAACAGGTGGAAGTATACTTGGAAAAGACTCGAAGATACGTGAAATTGAGGCTGGATTACATCATGGTCAAACAGTGATTTGGAAATCACATACTGGATTGTAAGGCGTACCCGGGCGCGTACAGAGGCTCGGATCACAGTTTAGTAATGATGGAAAGTAAATTGAAGCCTAGGAGAATCATCAGGAAGAATCATTGCGGAAGGAAGACGGACACCGAAGTTATAAGAGATGATGAGATGCGTTTGAAGTTCGCTAAGGATGTGAATACTGCGATATAGGGATAACATAGTAGGTATTGTAGTTGAAGAGGAGTGGACATGTCTAAAAACGACAATCACAAACATTGGACAGACAAACTTAGATACAATAAAGATAAGTGTGAAGGAAGCTCTGGTATCTGATGAGATGCCTCAGCTGATCGACGAAAGAAGGAAGTACAAAAATGTTCAGGAAAAGACAGTAATGAAAAATATGAATCACTTAGAAATAAAATAAACAGGAATTGCAGGGCAACCAAAAGGAAATGACTGGAGAGAGAATGTAAAGAAATGCAAAAGTAAATGTTCGTTGGGACTGACTGAGCATATGGAAAGGTCAAAACAACAACTACTGTTAAACGCAGAGGAGAGAGCGGATGAGTGAAAATAGTACACTGAAGGCCTCATTGTGGGGAAGACTTGCCTTATGGCTTAATAGAAGAAGAAATTGGGTCGATGAGTAAAACGTAGGGGACCCATTATTAGAGTTAGAATTTAAGAGAGCTGTAAAAAACTTAAGATCAAATAAGGCGAGGCGGAAAGATAGCATTCCATTAGAATTTCCGAAGTAATTGAGGGAAGTGGCCGCCAAACGACTATTCGAATTCGTATCTAAAATATATTAGACTGGCGACGTACGATTAGACTTTCGGAAAAAATATCATCTGCACAATGCAGAAGAGAGCCAAGGCAGATAAGTGCGAAAGCTATCACACCAGCTTCTTAACAGCTCATGAATTCAGGGTGCTGACAAGAATAATGTACAGAAGAATGGAAAAGAAAATTGGGAATCTGTTAGACGACGATCTGTTGGACTTTCGGAAAGGTAAAAGCGCCATAGACCTCGTCCTGACGTTGCGCTTGACGATGGAAGCAAGACTGAAGAGAAATCAAGACACGTTCAAAAGATTTGTCTACCAGGTAATGCGTTAGAGAATGTAACATGGGCAAGATGTTCGAAATTCTAAGAAAACATGAATAATACTTAGGGTATGACGGATAATATACAATATGTACAAGAATAGAGAAAGTCGCGCAGGGTAGCCGCGGGGTCTAAGGCGTTTTGTCACGGTCCGCGCGGATTCCCCCGCCGGAGGTTCGAGTCCTCGCTGGACATGGTGTGTGCTGTCTTTAGCGTAAGTCAGTTTAAGTTACATTAAGTAGTGCTTAAGCTTAGGGACCGATGACCTCAGTCGTTTGGTCCCATAAGACATAAAAAAAAGGCAAACAGAGAGCAAACAATGTGTTTGGACGGCCGAGAACGAAGAGCTCAGATGAGCAAGGGTGTAAGACGGGGATGCAGTCATCCGCACCTACTGTTCAATCCATAAATAAAGCAATGACAGAAACAAGAAAATGCGATTGAAATTCCAGTTGAAAGGATAACAGTGAGAAGATACGCTGATGATATTGCTATCCTCAATGAAAGTGAAGAACAACTACAGGATGTGTTGTATTGAATGGACAGTATAATGAGTATAGAATCTGGATTGGGTGTGAATCGAAGCAAGACAATGATAATGAGATGTAGCAGAAATAAGAATAACAAGAAACTTAACACCAAAGTTGATGATCTAGAAGCAGACGACGTTAAGGAAATTTGCTACCTAGACAAGAAATAACCCATGACGGACGAAGCAAAGAGGACATGAAAAGCAGACTAGCACAGTCAAGGAGATGCCTATTGGTATCAAACGTAGGCTTTACTCTGAGGAAGAAACTTCTGATTAGGTGCTTTTGGAGCACATCATTGAATGGTATTAAATGTTAGACAGTGGGAAAAAAGGAAATAGAAGAGAATCGAATCGCTTGAGATGTGGTGCTGCAGAAAAATGATGCAAATTCGGCGGACTCTTAAGATAAGAAATGAGCAGGTTCTCCGCAGAATTGTCGAAGAAAAGAACATATGGAAACAGTGACAAGAAGATAGAATGGGAGGACCTGTGTAAGAAATCAAGGGTTAACCTTCATGTTAGTAAAGGGAAGTGTAGAGGTAAAAAGTGTGGGGGAAGACAGCGACTGGAAAACGTCCAGTAAATCACTGAGGACTTTGGGTGCAAGTGCTATTCTGCGATGGAGAGGGCAGGATTGGAATGCGCGGCGGGTCGCATCAAATCTGCCCAATAATCTAATCTGTCAAATGACTGACGACCTACAAGAAGTGGTAGTAGAGTCACAACAAAAATAACATATGTATGTCTCATTGAGAACGCAGGGGTATTAGCCTATATCCTAAAAATGATGGTAAAGCAGGCCTTTGTGGCCGAACGGTTCTAGGCGCTTCAGTCTGGAACCGCGCGACCGCTACGGTCGCAGGTTCGAATCCTGCCTCGGGCATTGATGTGTGTGACGTCCTCAGGTTAGTTAGGTTTAAGTATTTCTAAGTTCTAGGGGACTGATGACCTCAGATGTTAAGTCCCATAGTGCTCAGAGCCATTTGATCAAATTGATAGTAAAACGGATAGACTGGCTGTACGAGTGCTCACGGAGAAATACTTTAACCGTTCAACGGTGGACGTACACGTTCACGTTACGTATTTACGTCACTGTGATGGAAGATACCCAGTTGTTAGGCCTTTTGCTTCGGCGCTGGCCAAGAAATTATTTCATAATTCGGGCATGCTTATGAGAAGGGGAACCAGGTACTTGCTAAAAACTTTTCCAATGAGACGGATGAAAATTCATTACCTGAATTAAACCCTCATTCCTTTCCCGCCCATGACGCCATCTCCTTCTTGCATCTTTAAGCCTCGTGTTCTTTACTGCAGCAGTTCTGGACACGGGCTGAAAGACGGCAGCTTGGAAAAAGTTTGCCTCCGTAGGAAATGAATAAAACACGGCGTCAAGTTAGAGAGTTCACGTCGGTGGCAGCTGCAGCGGTAGCGGAATGCAGGAACCGCAGCCCGTACATTTCCTTCCTGTCAGTCGACGAACCTTGTGAATAATGCAGTCTGTCTCTCTCTCTCTTTCCCCCTTTCTGTCTCCCTCTATCGGTCTGTTCGTGAGTTTCTCCATCCCTGATACCTGGCCTGCAGAGAACAACAGGTAATAAACAGTGTCTTGTGTGTAGATGTGTCTGACATTCCTTGTAATCCTGCATAGCAATGCTACTCTCTCCCTGCTGAAACTTGACTTAGCAACCCCCATGGAATCAGAACCCATATGCCGATCATTGTAAAGGCGGTCATCTGCAAATTCTATCGGCACACTGAGGAAATGTCAGTGATCGTGAGATGGACAGTAACTGTAACAAGCGCGAATGATACAAGTGTACTAGTAACGAGTAATCAAGTGGAGGTGTGATCGATGGGCATAAATTTTCGTTTACAGTTTTGCATTCAAAAAAGGGCTCTACAGTCATATAATGCATCTCGACGAGCGTCTCGATGCACGCAACATCGCTGTATTCTCGTAACTACATGAAAAGGCAGCGCTCGTGTAGATAATATGCCGGATACTGTCCATCCTGTTCAAACGGCAGCATTAGACGCATTCTTGCCCGATGTAATTTCTAGTTTATGACACAGGTTGAAACTTCGCGTTTTCTTAAGCGCTAAAAATGAAGTATGGCATTTAAGTCTGTAGAAACGGAATAGTATGAAGGACACATTTCACCTATCCGAAGAGAGTGGCGGATAGACTGTGTTAAATTGCCAGAAAATATGTGGGTGAACGGAAACGGTAGAAAAACTTCTGATTATTAATTTATATTCAACATCAACACTTGAAAACTTCCAAAAGATAATTGACTCATCTGAATAATAATCACGTAGTTTTAAACATAAGGATTCCAAATAATCGGGAAACATATTCTTCACCTAAACTACATGAAATAAAAGTTTCAGTATCCCAAAAATTTACGATGTTCCAGTGCTAACTTATACTATTGGCCTCGGTAGTTGGACAAAAACAGACTGGAAGAAACTCCGAAGTGCCACTGCTATCTAAGTACCTCATCCGAAATCGCATGTTGTAAGACAGACTATAACGTACGAGATAGGTGGCATGAAGGTATTGTAAGTGGGCTGTGTAGCGCTTTGCATTGGATCTCTGACTGCGCTTTCTTTGTAAGAGACTCTGTGGCTTGTTGGACTCGTTGTAGGAAGTGAAGTTAATCGCCAGTAGTGTTGGGCAGTTGGAAGGTAGTCGCCAGCAGTGATGAAGTACTGTTGGGCAGCTGGATGTGAACAGCCAGCAGTGATGGATGTTAGTTGTGAGAAGCTATCACTGATGCAGGGTAGAGGTCTGAAGTGTTAGCGTAGGCTAACGATCTGCAAGTATCCGACTTGGAGATTGAAAATTATTCATGATTAAATATCTTTGTACTGGATGTCAATGACGTTTTATAGTCGTGTTTGAACTGGATGTCGCATTATTTAGGTAAAAATACATTATTTGGTTTGCAACAAAATCTTTCCTTTGCTGACCACATACCTATAAGTAGTTAGTGGCTTTAGTAGTTAGAATATTTTATTCAGCTGGCAGTATTGACGCTCGCTGTATTGCAGTAGTTCGCATAATGAAGTTTTTTATGAGGTAAGTACTTAATGAAACGTATAGGTCATTGTCAGGATTGGTTCTTTTTCAGGGCCATTCTTTCGTATTAATTATTTGAAGTTAGGTTGTAATTTTTTTGTGCAGTCAGATTGCTTTGCGCTAGAATATTATGGGTCAGTGTTGACATGAAAAGAAAAAGTAAAGAGAAAGTAGGCTCAGTACGTTCAGTTTTACTCAGCTGTTTCAGAATCAAATAACGTAGAAGTTTCATCTTCTCAGTCATTCAGCAATTTGAGTACAGACACACTCATTTAAATAAAGAAGTTTCAGTACTAGATGCTGAAGAGATGTATTTTTAGCAACTTTAGAGTAAGAGTATTTTCCATCAACACAGATGAAGGACAGGCTTTTACCCGGTAGAACAACAGCCTGAGTCAGTCCTAGCTTCTAAGAACAAATTAATTGATGCGAAATTAATGACTTAGATTAGGAAAAAACGGTGTGTGTAACGCGCCAGTAGTTTCAGCTAGAATCGTGTTGATTTGTAAGTATGAAAAAACGTAGGTTTTTGTGTAGTAATAAAGCAAATTTTGATAGTGAAACACAATTGAGTCATTCCGATGAGTACTTGACGTACCAGTGACCTACAGATTTCGGCAAGTCACTTTTAACTTTCACTTCTTTCTGCCTAACACACGCAATTTACAAACCACGTCCTACGAGAAGGTAGACAAATATAGTTGTCTGCCAAATGTAACAACAGCCGTATGGTATAAGAAGTGTGCACAAATCATTTTGGCGCTAACATAAAACACCTGTATATTTCCAAAGCAACCTATGATGCACCTTTAGGAACTAATGTAGCAACATTAACTTCTTTAACAACTGCAAATGACAGCCACCCTGAAAACCTGGAGATTATTTTATAGAGTTTTCAGTTATCATTAGGGACATGCTCATAACTAGTTGTTTAAATCATTGTGAGCATGTACTAATACGGTAATAACAAAGAAGAAAATTTCAAATTACTCATAATACTTGTGGAACAGATAAAGTACTGGCTGTGTTCAGCTGTTAGGGACAATCAGAATGGCTATTGTTTATTAATAATCAGAAATAGACAATAATTGCAATTAATATTAAGAGAAACAAAGATACAATTATTGTCGGCAATTAGTGTATTACTTGATGGGATACATTAATGAACACACTATATAAATATTTTAATTTTCTTTGCCTTTTTTCCTCATTCACTAATACTATGTGGTTCATCTAGCTGTGTGTGTGTGTGTGTGTGTGTGTGTGTGTGTGTGTGTGTGTGTACTCATACTGCTTGTGAAATATACGAAATAAAATGTAATAGCTGTCAGTCTAAATATACTAAAATGTCTGCTGTAAATTTTAATACCAAGTGTAAACAGCACATCAGAGAATTCGAATTTGAGAATATCTAACATTCTGCGTGGTGTCTGTTCTAAGTCGTGTCTCCCTACCACTTTCGCGCAACGACGCTCTGAGCGTGTTTTTTAGGGAATTGACTAGTTTGAACCTGGGACCAGTTGCTGGTAAGGAGACACCAGACCACACATGAAAGAGGTCAGTGAGACTGGCGATGATATAATCAAATACTTAATGATTTCAGCGTCCGCTCCACTGCACTCACTGTAAAAGAGTATTAATACTAACTAAATTTAGTGGAAGGGGTTCAAGGCTTTCCTATTTTTAGTTAGCTGGTAAAATAACGTCGAAAAAGCAGTTAAGTTTACCACTGTAATTTATATTGTACTCACAAAACATTGTGTATAAATTGTACTATTGATAAAAGGAAATATTTTAATACAGGATAATCAAAACCAACAAAAATATTAACGAATATTCCCTGAATGGGTTTCCAAGTTCTATAATGGATCGAAGGATGACCTATGCCGTATCACATCTATAATCTAGGTTTAAATTAAGTTTCATGAAAGAGAAAACTATCAAAAATGGTCTACAATGACCCTCAATTATCTTTAATTACTTATTTAACTTTTCATAAATTACAGTGGTTGATGTGGCTTCTCAATAATTATATAACAGAAAAATCATCGCGTTTCAGATTTAACTTCAAGTAGCAAATGTGAATACCACGAAGTTTAATTGACGATCGACACTAGTATTACGTAAAAAGGGGATGTAACAGGTGAGACTTCTGCAGTTCTGAGTGAAGCCTTATGCGGCCTTATGCAGCATTGTGTGTGTTCATTACCTTGTCAGTGGTTAGGCAGCGTCAGGGGTGGCTGGCGGCGCAGCTCCACACACCTCACTGTCTCGGTAGCAACTCTCTCGAACTTATCCTTACTACTGTTTACCAAAGTTGGTTAAGAAAAAGGTATCTGGCTGTGTTTTCAACTAATCAATCAGAGTCTCCTCTTATCTTAGGGCCTTCTAGCCTACACGGCTTTGCTCTCGGGTTCTGTTGTCGTTTCTCCCCTCGGAACTGCGTCTGTTTCACGATGGGAAGGTATGACATGCATTTAGACGTTCTTGTGTTAGTTTGTGGTATTCCATTTGCTCACTCGTTGATCGTATTACTTTGGTTAATTTAATGTCAGGATTTATTTGGGGTTATGTGACATATTGCCGGATTTGCTACCATGTCAGGGTTTTCATTGAAGGTGTTAAATTTGCCTGACACCTTACAAGTACTTTTTATAAATGTTCAGAACACATAATACAAGCGAACCACCATTACACTGAAATAAAAACATATATGGCAAATGCCTGCTAAAATAATAGACAAAAATGGCTGTGTCATTCTCCAGAATGATAATTTCCTACAGAAGTTCATAAATAATAAAAGTACTGTCTTTATTTTTCACCGATTTCATGTACATCACTA